>NC_052503.1:23453729-23621246 GCF_016617805.1 Bactrocera tryoni | reverse complement strand
TATGTGCCACGAAAACTGGTCGATCAAAATCTAGTTTCTGTATGAGAAGCTTATTTCTTATGCAAAATATGGTCACGAAATTTGGTAACAAATACCAAATTTCAAAGACATCGCTGCAATATCCGAACAAATTGTTTAAAGAAGATCCTTACAGCATATCTTTGGCATACAAACTGACCGATCAAAGTCCAGTTTTTGTATGGAAAACTTTTTTTATTTGACAAGATGTGTTCAAATCAAATTTTTCATAGATTATTATTCAAGGCAACGTAAAAAGTTTTAAATAAATGTTTTAGATAAGGCCACTGTACTATACTGTGATTCAAACAAAATCCTCTACCAAATAAGAAAAACAAGAGAAACGTTAACGTTAAAAGTGTACAAGAAATTCTGATCAAGGTGAAGATCTTCTTGTAATCTTTTAACGATAATCTTTTCACTTGCTTTTTTTTTTTGGAAAAGTAAATTTGAATTACATTTTAAGCCTTTTTTGGTGTCAATTTTTGTATTGAGTAAATAATCTTTGAACCAGCAAGTTTTTATAAAACATGAGCACATTTGAAATAGAAGATCATCGAGGTATCGAGAGGAGGATCAGTTCGGTATGGATATATGGTTTATGGTTTAAAATTTAATTGTCTTTTACAGTCTTTTGTTCTGAAAGAGTATATAGTACAACGTAGAAATCTTTCTGTCACACTTTAGTAGATAACATTTGAGTCTAATCTCTGCGTCAACTTCACAAATTGCTAAATTATTAGTTTTGAATATGATTTATCGCATTTCTTTTTTTTCCTTATTTCCAAACCAAGTTCATCACTGTTTTTACACGTTTGTTTTTGTCTTCTTCCGCGCGTGTTTTTCTGCAATTTTATTGTATACTTTGTTTTTGTCAACACTTTTGTATCTGCTACTTTTCCATTTTTCTTTTTCACACAGCGTTTCTCACACCTTTGAGCGTGATCGCTTATTGAGCGGTATCTGCGCTGATCGGCGTGACACGGCGCTCTCAGCGGCACAGGTAACACTGCGGCGAGCAAGAGAAGTTTGGAGACTCGTGTCAGGCGATCTTTCGCACACACGTTGGCTCGTCTTACCAAGATCGGCCCTTGTTACTCCCTACAACTTCTTTGCTCACTGCGCTCGCCGCGCTCAGCCACAAAAAGGCAGGGCAAATGCACGCGAAGTCGAAATCAAACGAAATGCGCCGGTGAACTATGTTTGTATGCACGCAGCAACAACAAAAACATTATGTTTTATGTGCAAGTGGTATCGGCTTGTTGTTGTTGTAATGCAGTTTTTCGTAGCATGCACTTATTTTTCACTTATGTTTTTGTTTTTTGATTTTTTGTTGGTGTTTTTTTGTTAGCGTGTTTTCTTTGCTTTGCTTTTTTGGGTTGAACGGAATTTCGGTTCCACGAACTTAATATATTGGCGTGTAATTGTAGACATTTTTTCGTTTTCTTTCAAATCTGCTCATATGCACGTAGATTTTGTAGGCACACACACACGTAAACACTATAAAGCATGAATTTATTAATTTGAAATTTTTGTGTGTTAAATTTTCGAGTTTTCGAAAATCTTTTTATAATTTTCGAAAAATATTTTTCGAATTAATTAAAATATTTCCTCCGTAAAATCTTTCGTTCCAGCATTTTTAGTTCACTGTGTACACATATGAGGGATTTTATAGCACTGTAGCTCCGCTATGGGTCACACATATGTATGTATGTATGTATGTATGTATATACAAATATTAAATTTTCAATATTGAATTGGCTTTCTGTTTCCTTTAAAGTTTCACAATTTCTTTTTTTTTTTTGCTTTGCACTTTCTTTTCTTCGCACTTTTGGGCCAAGAACCTTTTCCTGCGCTTCATACATTAGCAGGCGCCCGTTGGCCTGTCACCATTTCCGACCGATATCATTATTCACCCACACACACATATACACACAAACACTTGCTATATACATATGAGTAGCTCATTTGAACCTTCTTTGCTAGACAGTGGTGCCACTGCTTTTATTTTGTTTTTTTCAATATTTTTTTTTGTACTTCACCAGCAGCGCACCGAGCCGTCCCTTAACCAAAATCCAATCCGTTCCGTAGTTATCCGTGCGCTTGCTCCGCCGTCCAATGCTCAACTGATTTGTGTTGCTCGCCGTCGAGTCGCTTGAAACTCTACAAGATCCCGATTACGTTGCGCTGCCATGGGTTTGGTCACTTGGCCGCTTGTGCGCGCCGCCACCAAGCATATTCCCCTACACATAGGCTTGAATGTATATATATCTATATACTTGTGTGTGTCTCGCCTCATGCCGCATCTCAGCGCTATGATTGTGACTTCTCACAAATCCATCCATTGTGCGATCACATGTTGCTGTTGTTTTTGCCATAATGTACAATACACCAGTTTGTTTGTTGTTTTGTTCGCGCCGATAAATGAGTTTTGAGTTTGTTTTGTGTGTTGGCGGTATGTACTTAGCTCCGCTCGTATTTGATATCTTTGCAGTTATGTATATATATGTGTGTGCGAGTGTATGGTTGCCAGACGCGCTCTCGTCATTGGATCTTTGAAGATCGGCTGTTGTACTACAAGCCTTTTCTTACTACAAGTAGTACATGAAATTATCATATGAGATATTGAGGAGGCACAGCAATCCTTCGTGGTCGAATTTCTGCATATTCAACTTTTCGCGTGATAAAGATGTGAAAACAAGCATACTCTAGCATTTTGAGAATTTGTTTTCATTTGAAATCTTTCAATCTACTTTGCAATGGCTGCGGAACTGACAGTTCTTGAGGGAAAAGTAAGTGTAGTTCTTTTAGATGATACCTGAAACGTTTAGGCTTAAGAACTGGGCCTATCCACTGCTCATTACGATCTTAACGTCTTATCTGCCTTCTTTAAGTAATAGAACAGCTTAAGAATACATTTTGAGCACAGAAGAGGAAGCTGCAAACATGTCAGATCACTGAATCCGGACTATGAGGGGTGCCTCTTGATCCATCCATCGAACACCTGCGTAGTGGGGCTTGTATGCACCCAGTTAAAGAGTATAATGAGTTCCTCTCCAAGCAGTTCCTGCTGGGATGCGATCGCAGAAATTATCCCTGCAGTCACCTGCTTGGAGCGGAACCGCCTCCTGGGAGCATCAAGAGGTCCTTCCTCAACTACGTCAATGACATGAAACAATGCGCCGACCAAACTTCGGACTCAACTAACTTCAGATTTGCAAAGACCGCCGTTCATAGTGGATTCATACATAGTGCCATTAACGCCTTCAACGACTCCCTTTCAGTGAATGGCGTATTTGAAGTCAAACCACCACCCATTACAGACGAAGAGCTCAAGTTGCCGCGGGAAACGAAAGTAACCCTTGCGCAGCTTCGTTCTGGATACTGTAGCAGGTTATACTCCAACTTATCTAGAATAGGCCCTGACATATCCAACATATGTCCAGCGTGCAATGAGTCCCCACATGACGCTAGCCAACTTTTTGCATGCCCTGCTAACCCTACACACCTGACACCTTTCTCCTTTTGGTCGGACCCCGCCGAAACAGCACGTTTCCTGGCCCTATCGTTGTATGACATCAATGACTACTTATCTAATCCTTATAATCCTAAACTGGATTAGGTTTCCGGTCCAACTATAACACCAACAACCTTATGTACTAAATAGGGCTAGACCAGTTTCAATCGAAAGTTCGACGTTAAGTCATATAGATGGACAGTTATTAAGGCTAAAACGAACGATATGCTTATAGTATAGAGGTTGAACTAACTAGCTTCGATTTAACAAAGTGCCTTACTATGAATCTTGGTAAGCGCCTGTCAAAGAGCATACTCTACTGATAAAACCTTTTCAAATTTGGAAGAAGCTGTGATCTAGTCTCTGCATAATACTTCTATTCCATATATTTATTGATTTGTATTGTCTCTCCATTCAATTTAAAGTTCCCGAAATTTACGTAAAATCATCTACTCAACTGTTTTGAGTCGAAAGTCGCCAAATATAGTACATATACATATACCGTATTTATTGATATGACTTCATGGTAGAATACTTCGAATATTTTATAACACTTATAATGCATTTACAACACCTGTAATGCATAAAAATCAAAGGTGTCTGCCGTACAGCTTCAGAAAAATATACAAAGCTTCTTTAATATCTCACAGCATCAGCAGTTAATATGAGCTTTCTGTTTGCGTACGTGGAGATGGCAACCCGACACCGTCGTAGACGTTTATTTACATACAGCGAAGTAGTGATATGCACGAGCGTATGTTTGTATGTAATTTATGTTCTTTTAGGATTTCATTAACTAAGTAAATAGTAATTATGTACGCTTTGTTATGTTTTTCATCTCTCACATTAGGCGGTTATCGTAAACTGCAATGGAGACTGCAGAGAATCGGTTTAAAAAATTAGAACAAAAGTCGAGCGGACGGACTTATATAAACATGTTTTTATATACTATGAATGAAATTTACATCTTATTCAGTAGTGTCGTATGGTAACTCAATATAACCTCAGATTGTATCGGTGCAGTGAAGGAAACCAGGTATGCCCATATAAGCTGAGCTCCTTCCATCGAACTCGAGTATATGAATTCTCACATTATTTTACATATTTTTTCTTTTTTAAATGCGGTTTCGAGCGCATACAATTTTTAGAACTCTATCGTAATGTGTCTTACAATAGTTTGATAAATCATAAAGGGATAAGTTAGATTCCGTTGCTGATCCCGCGTCGGGGATTACGGAGATTTCACTTAGGCAGCTCAAGTACCGATATTTTGAGATGGTTGTGAAAACAACTTGTTATGAATCTAAGGATTCCATATATTACTGAAGAGCTTTGAGTCTGCTACTCAGCTGTCGAGATAAAAAAGGAAAATATTATTATTAGAGCTTATTATTAGAGACTATTTTTTTTTTTTTTTATTCTTCGACGCATACCACTTTTTTGATTTCGTAAGGAGTTATGTAGTTATGCTGAACCAATGTTCTTGGAAATTCTCTTTTGACGCCCTTGACCAATTTTTTGTTTCCTTATTAGAATAAGAGACACCTTAATAAGAATTTTATTGTCAAATAAGCATGTCGTCACCAGTGAGTCCTATGAATATATAATATAAAGGCCTTAGGATGGTAGAATGCAACACTAAAAGACCCTCAGTTGAAGATATAACATAAGAGCCATAAGAAGTAGTACATACATCATACAACACTTAAAGGCCCTCACTTAAAGTAGGACTAATGTGAGATTCGCCATAGAGCCAGTGACTTAAAGCAGGACTCATATGAAATTCGTCATAGACGCAATAGACGCAGCGACTTAAGCACTTGCCAGCCAAATTCAAAATTTGAAGAACAACTCAAACAGAAACCCATACAAAATTCGAAGAGTGCACACATATATACACAGTGATTAAGTTTATTTGAACAGTTAAATTCACCGACAAATATTTGTTTGACATTCAATAGTTTTAGCTCTATAGCTTCCAGCATAGCGACGGTCGGTCGGTGGCTTCGCTCAACTTGTTGATTTTATTACGCGCTCAAATGCTTCAACCGCTATTTCCTCTCGTCTTATTTCTATAGATGCCTTAGCGTGCTAAAAATAAAAAAAAAAAAACGGCATTAAGGCAACATCCGAACGGTCGCTAACTCAGCGCCGATCGATGCCTTTGGACATTTGATGAATTTATGTACTAAGTAAGAAGAGATTGCACGCGTTTCAGTAAAGTTTTGCCGCCATATGGCTTGATGTGGTACTGCATACATATATCTATATGTATATAATATAATGTATGTATATAAATATATTTCTTATGCTCATATAGTATATATGTAGTATCTGTAGTCTCATATGAATGAAAAGCGAAAGTAAGTAAGACGATTGCGTGCCCAAACGTTCGCTTACTCGGACGGATTTCTGCTTAGAATGGTGTCAGCTAAACGCATAACTTGTGGAAAGGGGGATAAAGGTTATCGCACAGCAAACATTATGATCACTGATAAGAGTTCATTGTGCCGTCTTACGCATCAAAACTATGAAAATTAGAATTATTTTAGGCTTTCTAAAATAATTTTTTGTGAAATTCTGTGGAAGAAGTGAATTTAAACGGATTACACAATATATTTATAGAAAAACAAATACTATAAACATAGCTATTTATATGAATGAGTTTTTAGGGTCAGTCTTTTTACATTTCCGGAATACCAAATTTTTCGTTCAAGTCTTTTATTTTATGGATAGGCATGGATATGAGTAAGTAGAGGCTCTTTAATGAGATTCTCATATGAAATCCACAAAACTATAAAGCAAATATTACTTTAAGCATCCTTTTCGTATACAAGATTGCACAAGTAGGGTCCATATTAGAACTCACAATTCTCAAAGCAGTGCAATTTTTCGTCTGCATCAGCGCTTTTTATTGTACCTAGAGAATAGATCCAGTGAAAAGAAAACAACCTTACTGGTTCAAGGGTGGAGAAGAGTTAGAGCGCTTAGATACTTAAGGAAAACTCCCAAAAGCTAATTAAATGCTTCGCCCAAATATTTATTATTATTTCACAGATTTTGATACGATTTCTTATAAGCAAAATTATGTGATGAGGCAACAAAGTGGTAAACTGTTAAATTTTCGTAGTAATTGTTTAGAAAAATAATTCCTTCATTCATGATGCCACGACCTAATGTATTCTTCTTTCAGACGTTCCACAAAAAAATGCCATAGCGAAACTGTGGTATTCTCTATTTCTGTTCAACCTAATTTTTCAGCACTTTTTTTCACATAATCAAGTTCACGAACTGCTCGCTCAATTTTAAATTCTTAAGCTTGAAGAGAGTCTGGTTTATTGCTAAAGACAAATTACTTCAAATAAAGGGTAGTCTAAAGGTATAAAATCCCAACTTCTTGGCGGCCAATCAATGGCACAATTTCTTGAAATAATCGAATCTATAAACTTTTCGTGCAATAATTCGGTTTTTGCACGTGCTGTGCGGCACGTAACCAGGTCTTGCTGGAACTAGACTTTGACAAGATAAAGGTCTTCCAATTGCGGCCATAAAAAGTTGGTTATAATCAATAATATATTGCTCTCCATTGACAATAACGGTGTCAACAGCTTCATTTCGAAAGAAGTACGGTCCGATGATTCCACCAGACCAAAAACCGCAACAAAAATCGTATCATCCTTATTCGAAAGCCTGGTATGTTAATAGTGTCTGTTCGGCAGTGCTCGATAACAATGTATATCTATAATAAAAAAGAGCTGAATTTTTAATATTCATAGTAATGTTGACAGTCGTCGAACCACTTCTGAGAGGTTCTGGGGTTTCCTAAAATAGGCGATTTTGGCGTGTGTCTTTAGTTCAGTTCCTTTCCGCATAGTTTTTCATAATTATATCCTGAACAGAGTACATATAGGTTATATATACCAAAGTGATCAGGGTGACGAGTAGAGTCGAAATCCGGATGTCTGTCTGTCCGTCCGTCCGTCTGTCCGTCCGTCTGTCCGTTTGCAAATGTAACTTGAGTCATTATATCCTGAACAGAGTCAGAAACACTAAATTTTACGGAAGAAATGGTAAAAGGAAGCTGCACCCATGCTTTTTTTAAAAATTGAAAATGGGCGTGGCGCCGCCCACTTATGGACCAAGAACCATATCTCGGGAACTACTTAAACGATTTCAATGAAATTCGGTATGTAATATTTTCTTAACACCCTGATGACATGTACGACAAACTCGCAACGTCGATCAGTTGTTGACATCGTCCAAGATTCTGCACCATACAGCAGGATGGGAAGTATGAGTGACTTATAGAGTTTGTTTTTTGTTTGTCGAGAGAGGACTTTGCTTCTCAATTGCCTACTCAGTCCGAAGTAGCACCTGTTGGCAAGAGTTATCCTGCGTTGGATTTCTAGGCTGACATTGTTGGTGGTGTTTACGCTGGTTCCAAGATAGACGAAATTATCTACGACTTCAAAGTTATGACTGTCAACAGTGACGTGAGTTCCAAGTCGCGAGTGCGACGACTGTTTGTTTGATGACAGGAGATATTATAGCATATAGCTTCCTTAAAAACTAAACGTTCAAAATCATTTTGCGAAAGGTATTATTATTTATAGGACTTTGCTTGCCACTAGGAGTAAAACTTTCATTTAGAGAGATTTGTATGATCTTGTTAAGTTAAGATGTCCATCAATTAAAGTTCCTCGTACAGTTTTTGCCTAAAAGCCATAATCTAGAATTAAATGTTCTATGTATGATGTTATGACCCTCTGGATAGTAACATGGCATATAGCACATTCGCCTATATTTGGTTTAATGTTATATTATTAAAATTTTGTTAATAATTAATTAAAAATCTCTCGAGTTCAAGCACTTTTAGTTATCTGAAAGGTTTTCGCACTTTTATTAGCTGGTTAAAGCGATGGCACAACTCGGGTCTTATTTTGATTGGAACGAGAAGAAAAAAACTGAATTTCTTAGTGAATCTTTTGCATAAATACAGAGTTTATATTTTTTTAATTAATGAAGCTTCATTATTCAAAAGATAATTTTGTTAAATATCAAGAGAATTAAAAAATACTTGTATATATATTTAAAAATTTCTAACAGGAAAACTTCATCTATTCACAATTATACATACATTTTACCATAGACACAAACCACAATGAATTACCCTATGCATTTACCATTTCAACTGTATTTGCTAGTTCCGGTTCAGCGGAGTGTGTCTTCGCTTATGTGTAATACAAAAAAACATTGCTATAAAATGTGTATGTTTCCTGAGCCTTATTCCAAAAAAGAAGAAGATTCCAAAAATAGAAACCAGCTGGTAAGTTGGTAATGAATTTACCCAGATTTTTTTATAACAAAATCATAAAAATAATTTTTGTATATTATATAAATGTCATAATTATGTTTCGTACAACATGTATGGTCCAAAGTTCAAGCAGATCTCAAATTTGATTTATAATTTAAATTATATGTTTATAGATATTTCAAGACCGCTTTTTCTTTTTAATTGAAATTAAGAAAAAAAATATCCCTATTATAATATAATTATCGTACAAGAATCCACAGTGTTGGTTATTTTCCCAAACTTGTGGTCGTTTTTGCCCTACCAAAATTCGATTTTTGATCAGTTCAGAAAACTGGTCACTTTATAGAGTATTATATACAAAACACGCAGAATTTGACCCTGATCGGATCATTTGTCTCCGACTCAAGCAAATTAGAAAATGTTATTTCGAGAAAAATAAAAAAACCTTCTGGTGAACTGATAGAGCTGCTTGAACTTAGGTTTGGAGTTACATTTGAGAAAACATTTAGTCAAAAACTATTTGTAACATCGATTTAGAACTTTAGTATGTTGTTGTTAAGGGTATAACCTTTAGAAAAATAAAAAATTCACATGAAGTGTGTCCATTAATTAAATAGTCACAATAAACTCCAGTTGAAAAAGGAGTTCTATGGAAATCATTTCTATAACTAAATTATTGAAACAATGACACAATTGTTAGGAGTGGCCCACCGGATCGAGTACACAACGGAACGAAAAAATTGAGTTAGGTTCTTGACATTATGTAGAAAACATCTTCGCAACTCTGACTGTGACGAAAGTATTAAAAAAGTAAAGAAAATTTCGTTCGATGAACAACCACAAGATCACTTCTAGAAAAAGTGGGAGAGTAGCACAAATAATGCAGAAGGAAGCCTTAGAAAAAATTATTTACATAAATATTGTTTCATCGAAGAAGTATAGTTTTCACAATTAGTATTAAAGATAATAATATAAACTTTCCACATGCTTTATTGATCGTCTTAATACCGGTTTGTTTACTGTTTAAGCGCATTTCGAGATCAAAATTGTAGAAAGAATTGAGAAATTTCCTTAAAACCAGTGGAGTAGAGGTCAAAGAAGAAAATTTGGAATCGCTAGACAAATAAAAGCCCAAAATTAGATTCCTGTGACTTCTTTTTTTGGTGAGACTGAAATAAAAGCTACGTGTCAAATATGGAGAAAGACTTTATGAGGAACTAAATGTATGTCTTGACTCAAAGAGAGTGCACTTCTGGACTTCAAGTTTTCAGAACATGGAAAAATTTGACGACAAGTATTCATAACAAATTCGAAAGCAAACCTGGCCAACTAAGATCCCAATGAATGTTAATCCTCAACTCTCTTTTTTAGGTAATTAGTATTAAAAATGATAACTCTTGCAGAAGAATGAATGGTTTAAAATTTGTTGCAAGAGCTATTTATTTTATGAGTTTTTCGAAACTACAATTTTATTCGCTCAATTTTGTATGCCACGTATTTTACTTTTGAATTTTATTTGAACTTTTCTACTACTGCAGTATTTCTATAAAATGCAAGTATTTAAATACAGCAGACTGGTACATAATTATGGACATGTTGCAAGTTGCGCCGAAATACAAAAATTACTGCTACTCCACCATTAGACATAGGAGGAAGTAAAAACTTGGTATCCGTTTAGAGTTCAGGAAGGCACTTTGTAGTCCACTATAATAAAGAAACTTAGCCGCAGTTCGTGAACTATTTATCTTCAATATCGATCTTAATGACTTTCACTTTGGGATCCGGACTTGGCGGCGCTGATTTCGTAACGGTCATAACCACGCTCTCTTTGAGTGGCGCAACTGCGGCGATTGGTATGATGGGTGTGGTAAATTTCTTCTCTGGATCCACCTTGGGTATGCATTCATCACTGCCGGTTGTACTAATTGTGATTGTTGGTATATTATCGGACCAAACTGAGGTTTGTGAGTCTTGACGTGTGGCTTGCGCACGTTCAATTGGTTTGCGACCCTGCAACGGTGGTTGATATATGGGACCAGGTTTGTCCAGCGCTTCCGAATCGCTCAAATTAATATTCGACGCTGTTGTTGGATAGCAAGGTGCTACGACTTTCGACTCAATCGAGATTTCCGGAATTATTGTGGGAAAATGTGGTTTGGCTGCGATTTCGGCCTCAGGCGTTGAAGGTATCTCGATTGCAATGGCCTCGTCGTTGATATTTTTGGCGGTCTCTGGTGTTACGGGAAACTTCGGTGTAGTCGGTCCACCACTGCTGCTCGGTGATTGCTCATCATCATTCCATTTGGTGTTTACTGTATCGCGCACAAGCGCGAAGAGTGTGCCAATTTTCTTACGTCCTTGGCGTGAGAGATTTAAAAGTTTCTCTGGATTGACAAATGTCGGTGTTATGAGGCCATCGTTGGTAGTACGTTGTAACGCTGGAGGCGAAGCGCTGCGTGGTGGCTCACTCACCTTGCCCAGCTTACCATTATTTGTATTCTCCAGCGATGTTTCATCGAACTTAAAGACCTCCGCCTCGGCTGCAGTTTCAATGGGTTTGGGTTTTGGACGTCGAAATTTGAAAGTACCGCCGCGTACACTGAAAGAACGATGCTTGGCTGGTTGCTGTTCTTTTTCGCTCGACGTCGGTGTCTTCTCATCAATAATCACAAAATTACTTTTCTTCTCTTCTTCGCGCTGTGGAGGCGTTGTTGCCGCTTTTGTTGTTTGATTTTCTGTTTTCTCAGGCAAAGGTGTGGTTGGTCTTGTAGCCGATTGATCGTCTTCACGCTTTTTGCGCAACAAACTTTGACGACGTTCGTTTACTATACGTGTATTTGTATCGGGATCATTATCCGTATCTATGTCTTGCTTCGAAGCTCTGCCATTTGTGGTGTGGCTTTTTTTGGTTTTAGGCAGAGTTTCAGACTTACAATATTCTTCGTCTTCTGTTTGATGCTTTTCATCTGGTTCACTTTTGTTCTTATCTTTCTTGTTCGTTTTGCTTTTTCTATTTCCATTTACCCTTTCTTTGGTACTATCATCTACTTTTTCTAACTCTTTGCTTTCTTCCTCTCTTTTAATATCATCCTTATTTTTCTCTTTTTCCTTCCGACTTTCGATTTCATTTTCTTTCTTTTCGGCGTCAACTTTCTCGGCTTCTTTTGCTTCCCTTTCTTTACTTCTGTCTCTTTCTTTATCTCTTCTTGTATGCTTTTCACTTTTACTTCTTTCCTTCACAGACAATGAGACACGCTGTTCGCGCTCACGTTCGCTCTTGGCAATTTGCACGATGTCAACCAACGAAGGTTTCCGTGTTCGTCTTATTTGTTGTAGTTTTGATAAGCCCAAATTTTTGTCTCTTCCATCTTCATCGTGTGGCAGTGAGTCATGGTGTTCCGTGTCCGTATCGTCATCGTCTCGCCCTTGTCGATTAACGGAATCGTCATCCGATGTAGCAGATCCCTTGCGGAGAGCCTCTTTCATGATGCGAGAAATTAATTCTGATGGAAGAAAGGAGTGAAATTTTTTTTAGTGATCCAATCATTATCTTCGCACTTACCTTTTCTGGCTTTAGTTTTGTACTCTTCACTTTCGAAATCCGGCGGTGGTGTTGGTGTGACCGGCGACGAAGCTTCCAGCACCTTGCGCCATCTGCTGGTCAGCGCGGCTGCACTATTCTCGGTGGGCTTCGTTTCTGGAACCTTAAAGATTTTCTTACGTTCCTCCTCACGCTCCTTTTGCAGTTGAGTTCTGAGATCTTGATTGGCCTCACGCAGTGCGCCCGTCAATGAGACCAGATAATATATGATCAAAATGAGGAGAAGCAGCAGTGGTATCACAGTGCTTGCTGAGGTCAAATAGCCAAGTGGTCTGTGCAGTTGCCTATAAGTTCCGGTATAACCAAAGAAAGAATTCATTAGAAAAGAAACCAGGTTTATTTTACCCACAACTTACTTAGGTAGTGCTTCCTGTGTCGCGCTGGTTACAAAATCTGAGATGCGATTATAAGTGGAGAATGGACCGCAATGCCACGAAGGACGCAACCACACAATCGCGTAACTCACCGGCAGCACACAGAGGAAGAGCATCGTTAGCAGTAGCGCGAGGTAGAAATTGTTCGACTTTGATGCTCTGTGGTGAAATAGGTAAAAGATCTCATTGAGTTTGAGTCCACATCTATAATTTCGATTAAACACTTACTTGAAGACCACTTCGTGTGGCACATTACACGTCAACACGATCCACGAACGAAAGTACATCAATATCATTAATTTAACGAGACTCACCAGCACCAAACCGGGCGAAAAGAATATGCCCATCCACACTTGCCCCTGATTAATGATCAGATTCAAAATATTCTCGGCGATTTTGAAGTCACCGTACTGCGTGAAGGTTTTTAGTTGTAGGTCGAAGAGTAGGTAAGAGATGGTTACATATAATAAATGGAAATAATTGTATGATGTGCCTAAAGCTTTACCTGTGGAAATGTCTTCTCCATGTCCCAGCACCAATGCTTATTTAGGTAGCGTACAAACAGAGCACGTAAAAAGTCAACGCAAAGTGGAGCGAAGAGAGATAGTAGCTGGGAGAGAATTAAGGAAGTGAAATATTATTAAATACCTTTGAGCAAAAATATAAAAGAAAAAGTGATAATGTCGACAGATTAATAAAAAGAAAAACGACTTATGATATCAGACCAAACAACGCTAGAAAGATTAGGAACCACTGACAGTATACGACGAGATTAAAAAATTATGCAATATGGATCAAATTTATTGAAAAATAATGAACAATCGTGAATAAAAAGAGATATAATGTAAAATAGAATATCAAAAAGGTTGATACTCTTAAGGTGGTCTATAGGCTAAAACTTGATTTGTACAATTGTAAGAGCTTAAGTAAACTGCGTCGAAATAGACCCAGTTATAATTTCTGATTTTTCGACAGAAAATCATAACTACATTTGTCAAAAGATATAAAAAAGTAGGTATGGGACTCAGTTGTTGTTGTTGTAACGGGTACCTAATCCCCGTTAGGATGGTAAGGATTAGATCAGTTGTCATCGACGCCATTTAACGGTAGGCCCAGGAAACGTGCTGTTATGATGAGGCCGGACCAAAGGGAGAAGAGTGTCAGATGTGTATGGTTATTAGGTCCTGCAAAGAGATGGTTAGAGGCATGCCAGGAATCAATGCTTGCCGAAAATATATTTGAAATGTTGAGGTCGATTTTTAATAAGTAAGAGTTTAATCTGCTACAGTATCCAGAACGAAGCTGCGCAAGGGTTACTCTCGTTTCTCGCGGCAATTCGAACTCTTCCTCTGCAATTGATGGTGGTTTGACTCCAAATACGCCTTTCATTGAGAGGAAGTTGGTGAAGGTGCTTATGGCTCCACTGTGCATGGCACTCAGTGCAAGTTTGAAGTTTGTTGCGTCCGAAGTTGTGTCGGCGTATTGTTTTATGTCGTCGACGTAGTTGAAGAAGGACTTCCTGATGCTTCTGGGAGGCGGTTCCGCTCCAAGCTGGTGACTGCAGGAATGATTTCTACCAAAGAACTCCAGCAGAAACTGCTTGTAGAGGAGTTCATTATGCTGAAAGCCTACGGGCCTCGCTATGCAGGTGTTCGATGGAAGACATCAAGAGCCATCCGGTCCGGGGTGCAGTGCTCTGACATGTTTGTAGCTTCTTCGTTTCGTTTCACTGCATCCAGGCGATCATATTGTTACCTGGACGGGTAACTTGGATCACGCCTTTGAACTGGACTCAGTTGAATTCTTATGATAGGCTTTATTTATTGTTAAACTGTCTTACCATAAGCTTCTGTGCCAAAGTTTACGTTTACGTTTTAGCTCGCATCTTGAAAATATGCAGTATATTAGCCCTTTCTGGGAAGAATTTTCGATTTCGTTTCAGCTCATATAGCAGAGGTCTGTCGTTATGTAGAAACGTAGTGAAATTAAAACATCCTACTTGATATCATGAGTGTTTACTTTTGAAGGATGAAAAATTTATTTTCGGTGGATTTAAGATTTGATTCATCATGTGATATATTAATGTTTTCACCTTTTAGATTCATACCAGAGATAGATGTAGAAATTCACTGAAGCTTGAGTTGAAATGAATGATTTAGGGAATCATGTGCTATAGTATTTCTGACAAATTAACACTTGGTAAATCAAAGAATATTAAAATGGTTATCTGAATCACTTTCTATATAAAAAAATATCCAAAGTTCTAAAAAAAAATAACATTCGAAAACTGCCTTGTAACTTAGATTTCTCGAATAAGATTATATTAAAGAAATACAATATTAGCTATTGAGGTTGAATAATGTACCGCTAAACCAATAACGCTAATTTTCATTTTCCCGTCAAATCCAACCCACATAAAAGGACCTAAGTTCAGTGACGTTGTTCCACAAGTTCATAAAATCGTTCCGTAACTTTATCTAGCCTGCATGAGCCAAATAAAATAATCTCCATTATATTAACACACATTATGGTATAATTTTTACTTCCACCTTTAATTTATTCATACTCGTATTCGTACAAATTGCCGTCTGCGAATTAACGGGTGAAAACGCTGTAACACTTTTTTAACAAGCACTCAACTTAGTTTCAGCTCATTATCAGAGTACGAAAGGAAAAGTTAAGTAGCTAATTATGCGCAAAAGCTGCAATCCTTGATATGCACTCATACGCACACAAGTGTACACACGACCATGAGTGCAGTCGAGAGGGCTTATGGCGTGTTTTTGCAAAGTATTAACTACACATATATTTATTTTACACTGAGGTGGAGTTTCGCACAAACCACTTGCAAACACTCAGACATATGTATGTATGTATATATGTACACATGTAAATATATGTAGATGCGTGACTGAACATAACCAGTAGGGGAGAGAACTAGTTGTGAAGTGCCTTATAACTACTTTATACTAAGAGGTCAACTAGTTAGCAGACTGCGCTATTTTATAAGAGAGCAACAGTAGGGTTTTACCACGCTGAGATGTATGAGACGTCAACTGTCAAAAATCAGTCAATTATAGACTAGTTTAACATACAAGTAAAACTAGATTTTGCTCATTGCTTCTTATTTATCATGCAAATAATGTGATTTTTGCTAACTGAAGTACAATACTTAATTATTATATATATTCTATCTATGTATTATAGATCAAAGGATTCTTAAATGCTTATATTGAATGCCAATTTTATAATATAAAATTTATATATAACGACAAATAATTTTAATAAACATTTTAAAATAGCTGGCAATCTTTTTCAAAAATGACTGTGTGGCTTCCTATTATGTAACTTCGTCAACGTATGACTTTTTCCTTTAAAATTTGAACTGGTTCTTAAATCAGACTCTAAAGCGAAGACATTATTCTTGAACAACCGAAGGCCGCCTGTGCAGAAAGAAGTTCGATGCGAAAGAACTATGGGCACCTTCATAGTTGATGCCTTCACTATGTCAGTTTAATTATATTAAACATCTTCAAATCACATTTTAAAAAAATGGCAAGCTTTCAATATTTTTTTAATTGAGTTTTAAAACTTTTTGGTTTAAACTTAATTTCATTTATCCATTTGTTTCAACAATTTAATAAGAACTTTAAAAAAAATGGTGGCCAATCTCCTCAGAAAGCATTTTTTAACTTCTTAATCTTTCTCAAACAAGTTTTTTTTGTTTCGTTCATTTATTGTAACAGGTCTATTGAAAAGTCCCTGGAGTACTAAACACATTTTTTTAGGCATGTTTGTTTTTTGTTCGTCATAGTTTACTTCAAGTGTGATACATTGATTATAGCGACCCTCTAACTTTTCCATAACATTTTTGTAGTACCAGTTAACTTTTGCTTCAAAATAGGCCTCTGTTTCGGCAATCACCTCTTCATTCGAAGAAAATATCTTCCCATCAGGCATTTTTTTCAGAACTGAAAACAGGAAATAGTCGCTAGGGGCCAGATCTGGAGAATACGGTGGATACGGAAGCAATACGAAACCTAATTTTTGAATTTTTCCAACGTTTTCAATGACTTGTGACACGGACACTGCACCGAAACAGCGCTTTCTTTTCCTTTAATTTTATCCCTAAAATGGTCCAATTATGCTATGTCTTAGTCGCTTTAATGGCCTCTATTTTTTCAATGTTGTCAATAAAAATTATTCCAAGCGCATCACAAAATACAGGCGCTATAACCTTGCCAGTGGACTGTTGCGTGTTTTCACGCTTTAGAGCGGGTTCATCGTGTTCGGTCCACTCAGATCACAGTCGATTGCAGTTTGGAGTGAAATGATGGAGCAATATTTTATCCGTTATCACATATCGACGCAAAACTCGGGGTTTTTATGCTAGAACCTCTCCAAATAGTTCTTTGAATCATCAATTCGTAGTTGTTTTTGGTAAATAATGAGCTCGTGCTGCATCCACTTTGCTCAGAGCTTTCTGATACCCAAATATTTGTGAATGATATGACGTACTCTCTTACAACTTCACTTTACCGTGATTCAAACATTTTTTGTGTAATTTTTTGATGTTTTTGTCGATAACAACCTCTTTAGGGTGTCCACTTCGTTCACCGTCTTCGAGCACCACGTCTAAGCTTGGCATATCAACCCTTGATTATTGCTTTTCCCGAGGCAGTATCCAACAACTCCTCAGTAGCAAAGTAAATAATGATCGGACGGCTATCAAATTTATACACGCGCTTTATTTAGAATAAAGCTACCTAAAACTCATATGGATTTAAATTTATGTATAAGCGCTTTTTATATATTAGACCGTTGACTTTTCAATTGACCTGTTAATATTTCCGTTATTTCCTTAAGTTTCAAAGAATGAAAAATTGCAAATTACGTAGCCGCGAATAAGAACACAAAGCGTAGCACGAGAGCAGGCTTTCCTTGTCTTTCTTTCGCCTACTTAAAACCGGGTTGGTCGACAAAAGGCTACGCCTGCAGAGTTGTTACCGGGATAAGGCAAGCATAATATCTGTAAAATTCGTAAATAAGTTCTTTTGTAACCCACTCATTCTTTAAGCAGGACAACTTCTTGAACTATAATAGAAATTTTAAATCAATTCGAAAAATGAGAACTCACACTATTGTGTCCAAACACAAAATCATGCACTCAACTAAACTTTGCACAGGCCATCAAAACTTGAAAAGCTAGTGAAAACGACTGACAATCATGGAAATAATGTAAAATTTCATTTGAAGATTGACTTTTGATTTCTACATTGCCGAAAGCGTGTGCAAAAACAAACTTCAACGCTTCTTCGACTGAGTTTGAAGCGCAAAAGTGCCCAGAAGCCTGTTGTGCTGGGGTGACAGTAGTTGGCGTATGCTAATGCCAGAAGTTGAATGGCTTTTACGCGAAAGTTTTGATAGCAATTTGAAAGTTGATTGGTTAATTTCCCATTCTCAGTGTTTTATTTAGCTGCATTTAAAGCATGTTGAACTTGTGAAACAGTGAACGGTCCTTGGTTTAGCTGCATTTAAAGTGTGTTGAACTTGTGAAACAGTGGACGATTGCTGATCTTTAAAACAAACACACAGTGTGGGAGCCTGTCTCACGAGCGGTGGACATTTAAAATAGCTTCTGTTGGGAGCTATTGTTTAGATGAGATAATTAATTATAGTTTAATAGTTTTGGAAGCATTCGAAACATATTTGAACCAGAAATGCTGAAAATGTAAGATACATTTTCCAAAATGCGCGGAGATCTTATTGAAGAGGAAACGTATTTAGACATCTGCCTTTTAAATCATCTATCGGCTCAGAAAAACTTCGATATCTATGAAAACTACGTTTAAACAGATCTAATCTAGTCAATAAATAATTTAATAAACTTTCTGAGAATTGTTAATTTGTACCAAAAAGAAAGAAACTCTTTGCTTAATGTTTCTTTTAGCGGTTGTTCTTTTCGTTCACCTTTTTTCATATCAGAAATATGGCTTGCAGGGAATTATTTGAGCTTCTAAAAGCTATTTCCGGGTTTTATAAAGCTTAAAAGCTCTTTGCAGCTCCTTTATCATTTCCGTAGGATGCTATTCGAACATGTTAAGTTAAATGTTCTTTTACAAGACGCTTTATATGAGCTTTTCTGCTACAATAGACTAGCCACCTCTTGGTAATAAGATCACAAACTATCAACAGTAGCTCAACATTTCCAATCTGTGCATACTTACCCCATCTGAAACGATAACCTTTGCCAGCTCCTGACCCAGCGACGTTTCCCAACACATGCTGGTCAAATTGCGTTGCACCTGCTGTATATCTAGCTTCACCTCAAACATTTTTTTCTCGAATATCTCCATCGGTGTCAATGAGGGTGTCGTCGGTGTTGCAGTTGCATCCAAATCTGTAATTGTAACCTCTTCCTCAGGGTAAGTATCACAAATGGTGCGCACGCAAGTCTCGAAATTATCTTCATCGAATTCATTAGTGTCATAATTGACGGTAGCAGACTCGTCAATGATATCATCTTCGGCTAAGAAGAATGCAGTAGTGCTGCCGTCAGACTCCGTTGTAGTTGTTGGCGGTGTGGAAGTTGTTGTAGTCGTTGTCGTCGTTACTACAGTCGTTGTTGTAGGCGGCAACTTTGTAGTCGTTGGCTCAACGGTCGATGTCGAGCTGGTGAAATAAGCCAGCACTTCACCCAGTAATTTCGTATTGACATGTAGCGTCGGTAAGGACTCATTTTGTGGCGCCGGCGATGCGGACTCCACTTGCAGTTGTTGCTGTTGAGCTCCGGGCGTACTTTCCTCTACCGTGTAAGCGGTGGTAGTCGCAGCACCGCTGTCGGTGTAGGGTTCGTTGTCACGGTCACTTTGTCTGCGCCTTTCATTCAACTGACGACTGTAACGGCCCGGCGGCGCACGCTGTGTTGCCTCGTACAAAGCAGACAGTAAGGCTTGGCGAGGCTTACGTTGCAAAGCTCGTAGATTTTTGCCATTTCTGGCACGGCGCACATTTTCGGTCGTGCTACTCGTGCCGCTAAGCGTTGTCTCCGTTGCACTCGCCACTTCTTGGGAGTCGCTAAGCTCGAGCGGCATGCCAACGAAATAATCCATGTAGTCAAAGAAACTATCACTACCCGGCGCTGTTGTCGTGGTTGAGGTGGACTGTGGCAATGTGGATGCATCCGTCGTTTCGGTTTGTGTTGTGCTGCTGTCCGTATAATCCGTTATTGTGGTCGACGTTGCATTGGTGGCTGGTGTACTGAATGCTGCTGTTATTGTTGTTGCTGCTGCGGTTATCGCATTGAACTGTGCCGTGCTCCACTCTTCTTGTTGTTGCGGCGTTAACGTTGTTGTATCGATATCTGTTGTGACAGGTGGCATTGTGGTGGGCAGCGTCGTCCACATATTTGTCGTGTCCGACTCTGTGTTGGTGGTGATGTGTGGCAACAGCGTTGAGGTGCTTAGATTGAGTAGCAGTAATGTTGTTGCCGTTGTGAAATTCCGATTGTTGATACGTGTTGGTTTTGAGCATTTCATTGTGATATTGCGGCATCGCAGTCGTGTGACCAAGCCGTAAAGTGTTGTTGTGGCAGCTGTGGTCGTGGTTACCAGATTGGTGGTACTCAGGTTGAGATGCGCCAGCGCTATGGCTATTGCTGTACTATTTGTGTTGTTGCTTTTGTAGCCATCCATCACTATTGTTAAATTATTCATGGCGTAGGTAGAGTTATCGTAGCGCTCCTTGAGCGTCTGCAAGGGTCCCTCCTTGCTGTCGATGTTGTAGATGAAGGAGAACATCAGCGAATACAAGTTGAGCATGTTGAGTATCATGATGCTGTGCGGGAGCGGAAGAGCATATAAGATTAGCGAGAGGAATCGTAATTAGTGGAATTCTATTAATCTTATGCGCCTTAAAGAAGTCTTACTCGGTAAATTTAATCTACTACGGACAACTGAATCTATGAATATAAATAAATGATCTGTTTACTCCTTTTAGACCAAAAGGGAAAGCAAATTTTATATAAAAAAAAATGAATTGAAAAAATATTTATATTAAACTGCTTTATTTAAGAATAAGAACGAGTATATTTTATTAGAAAAGTCTCGTCTCATAAATATTGCAAGTACTGAACTAAGTACGATCTACACACTAAGATTTAGTGCAAAAATTAGTAATTACTCTCTCGATCCAACTAAAGGTTATTCCAATATACCAGAGAGAGAGTGTGAAAGTCCAAATATTAAAAATAAATTATATTGATGAATATGGAAAGCTCTCCAGGTTTATAATTCTTAATAATACAAAATCGGCCAAAACCCGTTTAAAGATTGAAGAAAGATTTTTAGTAACAAATTGAAGAAACAAAGGATTATGGATATTATAGTGATCTTCGGACTAGCCCCTTGTACCTGACGTTCTTAAGCTATTATCGGACTCAATTTGAGAGCACATTCAGCACTTGGTCCTCTCAAGTTACTCTCAACTTAACACCATTCAGCTACTTTGTGAATTTCTAAGCGTTTTTACTATCAGCTTGGAACTTTGAAAACCATGGATGTTCCATTCTGTGTCAGCCAGTTGAAGGTTGGTCATTCGCAAAGGAAACATTCTAACGTTTCAACATCTTTCGCTCATGACCTGTATAGCACTGTACCAAGTTTCTGAAGGTGAGATCTCAGAGAAAAGTGCATCTTGATCTACCATTTTACTTAACTAGATCTTTCTTAAAATTGGATACCTTTTGGTTTGCTCACTATCCACACTACCTTGAAATAATTTTGTGGTATGCTCTGTGCTGTTGGTATTCCAAGACCAAAGGTGTTCCTCTGGCATTTATTGCTTTAAGGAAGTATCTAAAGGAAGTATTTGTTATGATAATGATAATGAGGTTTCAATGTCGTTTTGAAGACCGTTTGGAGGAAGAATCGAACCCGTGCTTATGTCTGGATACAATTTGGAACAGCAAAACAACCTTCAACAATACAAAAGTTGAAAGTTTTCTATGCTTACTTTCCATATCGTAGGATCTACATATATGATTGAAATAACTGCGGATTTTATACGACGGAGAACTATTCCTGTAAGATTTTTGCTGCAAAGCTGATGAATTAGCACAAAAGGGTACCCTCATCCCACCTACCTCATAGGGTGAACGAGCGAGTTGGGTCTTTGTTGACATTTTGCGTTCTATTACTGACCATATTTACTTCGCGTACGCTTAGGAGGTGTTGGCCGACGACCAGTTCCTGTTGAACTGTAAGATCCTTCTGGCCACGAGTAAGAAGTTCTTACTGGACATTTTACAAGAGTTATTCATACTGTAAATGCCGAATGGATGAAAACGCTTCAGCTCTGAAAGTATTCGACGCTCCTCCATTGTCTAACTACTCGGCGGTTATACCTTCGGCGAACCAGGAGACATAGTCGACCTCATAAGCCGTCTTATCAATTTTGTGATCGACTCAAAGCGCTTTGACGATTTATGAGAGTCTTTATGATACATTTTTTAAGAGCTTTAGGTACCACAACGGACCGGTGAAATAAGCTGTTCATATGAGATTTCCGTTAGAATCGGTCATTTAACCTAACCTAACCTACCTGGATAATATGTTTTGATTTAATGAATGATCGAATATGGTAGATAATCGGATTTCTTGTGGAACCTGGTTATCACAAAAGCAGTCAAGCCGAGTGTTAAATATTTAAGGGAAAAGCTTTGGAAACTTTAAAACTATTTAATCTTAACCTAACATCTGTATATATTTAGTTCCCTAAAAATTTCAATATTCCAAAAATCACGTGGTGCATTTATAACCTCTGAGCTTTAAACAAAAAATAACCGCTACCGTACCGTGCCAATTGCAAGCGCAACTGCTGTCGCGGATGCCAATTTTCGAATAATCCCAATGCGTCGAATATCATGGGCATGAAGAACGCCAGCAGCGTGATGGTGATGTTAACCGCATTGCGACTCAGTAAATTGCCATTACGCGCCAATTGCTCCGAGCTGTGCAAAAAGTAACGAAATAGCAAAATCAATGCGAAAGCCGTCGCAGGCAGACAAAGTATTGAAAAATTCAATTTGTAATAAAAAATCGCACGAGTGTTGCATACAAAGAACATAAAAGATACGCTAGAGAAAAATCAATGCCGCTACACATAACGGCATTTGTCGACATAACGGTACTCACTGATTAACCAACTCGACGACAGTGTAAGCGGAGGCAGCCAATAAGCCCATCACAACCAGATTCACCAAAATTCGCTGCAGGATTATGCGCCAACTGCGAAGTCACGCCGAAAACGGAAAGTAAACAAAAAAAGAAGGAGAAAAAGAAGTGACAAACATTAAAGCATATGTTGAAGTTGAAAATGACGGCATTTAAACTTGAAGACGCACACTCGCCGCCAACTAATTAATTAAGTCTGAGGCTCACTTGCGATTATCCTTCTTCTTTTCGGCTTCTTCGAGCAAAACCTCTTTGAAGCCGACCACCACCGAGGCGATTCGGTTGTGCGCTGTTTCAGCGTGGCCTGAAATGTAAATAATTGAAGGAAGTCAGTGGAATATTTGCATTAACAAATGGAACTATTGAAGTGAATAGTGAGTTGCTGAAGGAGTTGTGGTATCGAAGAATATATATTTATGTATTTATTTTTTTTTACTTAAGCCTGAAAGGAGGCGAATTAATTGAGCTTACCAATCATGAAATCCCAACCGGTGAAAAGCTTCCAAGTAAAAGTGCATTCGTCATCTTTGAGAGAGAGTTTTGAGTTTCGGGAGTTTTCAGCCATTCTGTGAAATAGTGAAATAAAATTTGTTTTAAAACGGTGTTTATTTCCAAAAAAAGTTGTTCTTGAGTTACTTAATACATACATTTTTTAAAGAATTAATTTTTATTGAAAATTATTAGAGGAATGGAACATTAGATTGGGGTTTTAATAATATTTCAAAATTTTTGGGTTAATCACAGGAGATTTTTGGTACGTTTGACGGCATACACATAGACATAAATCCTGAGTTTTATTTTTGACACGAAAAATGTCTGATGAGAACATCATCCAATCGAATTTTTTTTAGTAATTTCTAATACCCTCAGTTGGTATAAGCTGGACTTGTAAGAGTGCAGCATCTTTGGGCTGAATTAGCGCTAAACACAGTTATCACTTTTCATTGTTCAATATCGGAGTTCGGGGAGTGACTGGAAACGCAAATCATGGACAAGTGGAGTTGACTTGCCATTGAGCTTAAAGCCTTCCAACATTTGTTTGCCACGTTGGAGTTTATCTTTGTTTATATGGTAATTCTCTGTATCTTTCCATAGTTATTCCTTGGAACTCCATATGCTTTCTCTATGCTCACTAATTCTGCTTGGATGATGCTAACTGAGTTTTGGTAGACGGATGATCAGAGTATACCTACGTCCCCACCCGGCAGTCCATGTTGGATGGAGACATTATTATACTCCCCTAAAAATCCTCTACTCCATTCACGTCTAGATAGTATTCTCACCTGAAAGTCACCAGGCTTGAAGGATATAGTCTGATCCATTTAGATTTACTTAGAGCTGGTTCAGAATATTGCTGTTGTTGGAGTGCAAACCTATTAGAATTATTATTTTATAATACTTCATGGTTCTTGAAGACATTTTCCTATTTCTGTGGGGCTTCAGCTACGGAAATACTCTAAGCTAAGGCCTGCTGTATTCACCAGTTCAAATGGGCATATCGGTATGTGATCCTTAAATACAAAAATTTGTTTGTAGAAACACCTACACAGTTTTCAACCTCTATCAAATACATATATGCTATACGTTTTCTGTTTTTATAACCTGTGGCATTTGTTTCAGGGCTTGTCTTGTGCTCCATAAAGGGGACGATATTAGAATTACGAAGTTGAGGTGGTTCAAGGAGCTTCAAATTTTATAAAAATTTAACTTAAGGTTACATAGAAAATTATTTCGATAACTTTACTGATTTTTGGAATAATTCTAAGTTACTCATTATTGAATATACAAAATTATCAACGTCAGAGCTAACATTTGCCTTATATTTGCTAGCTTAATATAGCAGGATACTTAGCTAGGTATGCATCCTAATATTATTCTAACCAACAATACTGAATATCAAGATATTTATGGTTTTTAAATTTAATGTAGAAATATTATATAATAACAGATGTGTAGTTTGAGCAGTTTGTAAACAAAATTCAATTTTAAATCAAAACGCAGAAACTTTGTTGATTTTTTAACAAAATCAGGTGGAACAAGGCTTGCAAATAATGCATTAAAAAAACAGTTGTTGTAACATTTAAATAAAAAATTTTACATTTTATAATTCCGGTCTTAATCTTGGTTAAAAATAATTTTGAATTTTTTAATTTAATTTTCGAAAATATTTTGTAATTCGAAAAATCGGATTATATCGGATTCAAAAAGAAAATGTTTTTATACCAATTAAACAGTTGTTATAACATTTAAATACAATTTTTTACATTCCATAATTCCAATTAAATCTTAATTAAAAATAATTTCAAAATTAATTTTTATACCCAAAAACAGGATTATATCAGATTCAATAAAAAAAAATTTACAACGAATTAAAAAAAAAAATTATAAATTTTAAATTATTTCACGCTGGCGTACTTCGTTATACCATTTTGGTTATCCTCGTAAAAGAAAAGCTTATTTTTAATAAAATTTCAACTCGCGTGACTGCTACTGAAACTGAAATGGACTAACTGAGTAGTAATAGTCACGTGCGAACTCATTTCCTTTAAGCAAACTAAACATATTATACAAGCCACATACAATATATATTTATAAATGTTTCAATAGCTGCTCTTGAAAATATCGATTGACTCTCAATAAACACCAGAGTAATTGTCGCAGGTTACGCATACGCCGTGGCGTTAACTTCTCCAGTCAATTGCATTAGTTATGCGCCACTACAAAGCAAGAGATAATAATAAATATAAGCTAAAGAGAAATCATAAAATATATTAGCTGGTTAGTAAACAGCATACTTATGTAAGCAAGCACAGCACACGCCCACATATAATGTAACAGCAACAATCAAACATATAAAATGGTGTTTGCTTCAACAAGCAAAAGTCAGCAGCAAAGAAATACACGTATGGGTAGCAAACATGCTTAATAAATAAAATTCTGTGCGCCAAAGTGGCAATAAAGGCGAGCTCTCCTCAATAACGGCGCTGTGGACGCATGCTGGACACGTAGCACACACACTCATCACGCGATGCGGCCGAAGAGGAATGGAGGTGTTGATATGGCGTCAATTTATATGGCTGCTGGGAGTATGTTGGTGTGGGAATACGAGTAGTAAAACCAAAATAAAAGAAAAAACGTTAACTTCGGTTGTGTCGGAGCTATAATGTCCTACACAAATAAAAAAGTTTTCCATTAAGAACTTGATTTTGATCGGCCAGTTGTAGGGGAGCTATATGCTATAGTAGTGTAATCTATACAATTTTTACGGATATTGTAGCGCTGTTTTCGATAATAATCTGCGTGAAATTTCGTGGAGATATCCTTTTGAATAAAACATTTCTATAAACAAGGACATAACTTTGATTGGTAAGTTCGTATGGTAGCTATACTCTATAGTGGCCGGATATCGACGGTTTCTACAAATGAGTAGTTTCTTCTGGAGATAAGTATGTGTGCAAAATTTCATTTCGATATTTCAAAAACTGAGAGACTGAGCTCGTGACGCTGAACACTTATAACTATATTCCTTTAGGGTTTTGGACATTGTTTTCGGGGTATCCCAAGCTTCGTGCCAAACTCAATATACCTTGTACAGGGTATAAAATTGTTGTGTGATTCGAGTATCGTTGCTAAATTACGAAATAAACATAATTCCCGACGACATATTTGTGTTAATGCGCGGCTACTTTCTTGTTGAATTGCAAGGTTATTGGCGGATGGAGTGCCGCCTCGAAATGTATGTGTACAAATATGTGTGTGGAGGCCGCACACAAACAATTTGCTAACAAATTCATGGATATCTGCTAATAAACCAACATATATCTGAAGACTTAAATGATGGCACAGCCATGTGGGCTCGTTAATGCGCCGCGCGTGACCATTAAATTCTGATAATAAATTTTTACCAACGTTTTTGTTTCATTGTAGCTTGTAGTTGCATGTATTGGTGTGTGTAAAATATGTGGTTTGGTGCAAGTCCAAAAGTTTTGACCATACGTCATAAATAATCGCTCTAATCCCAAGCGTATGACCATCAGCAGCGTGCGCGATTTTAATAAAGACGTCATTTATTGTCCTGGCTGGTGTCGAAAAGTGTCTAATAATTTAATTAGTTGCCATAATTGACAATTACAGTGTTGACTTCAGAAAATTAATTGAAAGAGAATGTTTGCTTAAGTGCTTGTTGTGATATGGTTATTGATGTTGTTTAAGGTTTTTTTCTCACTGAATGTAAAGAGCCTGAATTGCTAAATGAGCTAAACCTAACAAAATGATGTAGTGGGTCGAATACTTAAAGTTTTTATTGATAGCTTTGGGAAAATAGTATGCTCAAGTCAAAGAATGTTTGATCACTTTATCACCAGCTGTAAGCTACTTTGTCATCCCACCTGATTAAGTAGGGCTCTCAGCGGAATCGCTCGAAACTTTTAAGTTGATGGACTTTCTAAATAGGGGGAATCGTTAACTCAATCGATCACGATTGTCCTTTTACGATCTAACGTTGGATCTAGTGAACTCCCGTAAGCCTGGTGTGCACTGGTCAACAACCCCAACTTACTGCCAGAGTCATTTGGCCCAGAGTGGAACGCAAGAGGAGGACCTTACTTTCTGTCAGCATGTCGCCGTAATTATAAGTGTTCTGATTGGACACTGCTCGGTAGTCTCACATGTGGTGCGGCAACAATTCTTGTCGGATAAAATTTGCCAAAGCTGTGTCGTGGATGGCGAGTGATATTATCTACCATAGGCACTTTCTTGTCAACTGTCCAATTTTTCCAGACTGAGATTAAAACTCGAATGACACACCTTTGGCGAACCATGGGGATATTTATGTTAGCCGGTTTTTCTGGTACGCTCAACACGCTTCGTAGATCTAAAAGAATTTGGTGACTCATATGTTGAAGTTTTGGGAATCATAAAACATCAGAATTCCCAGCTAATGAAGTGGAAGGCTGTATTATCTTTTTAACCTAAACTATATATTTAAAATATAAATCTTTGAAACCAAGTTTAAATGGAGTTGAGGCGTCCATAATAAGTGCGATGAAACTGCCAGGTTTTATAAATGTTGTTGTTGTTGTATCTAGTACCCGTTACGGTGATAAGGTTCAGATAAGTTGTCACCGAGGTCATCCAATCCATTATGCTCCTTAATTGGAAGCAGGCGGGCCTCACTGTGCAGATGTTCGATAGGAGACATCAAGAGGCAGCCGCTTAAAGTCCGGAGCGCAGTGTTCTGACATGTCTGAAGTTCCCTCGTATATTGGTGTGGCATAGTTAAGGACCGGCCGGCCAATTACCTTGTATGTTGCCAACAACATTTCTTTGTCTTTTCCCCAAGTGTTGTCGGCTAGCGACTTTGTTGCGCCTCTGTCCTTTGGCAATAATCACGAAGTGAAGGAGCACAGGCTGTCGAGTGTCGCACCTAAAATCTTAGGGTTATTAATGGTCGCAATTTTAACGCTATCGACTGCAATTTTTAGGACAAGTCTGTACTCCTTCGTTCAGTTTATGAATATGGTATTAAAAATGATTAATTTCACTTCAGAGTTTATGAGCTTTCGCTTTTTTACTAAATATTATAATATAGAATTTCGTCAAATGTATGGTTGATATTTAAGCAAGCAGATTCTTTCCTTTGTATATACATATGTATTTCCGATTTAAACTCAAAGAACAAAAATGTGCTAACTAGCCTAGTAACACATAAGCTTTAGTAGACCATGCAACGTGTGTTTCATTCTTCGAAATATCGTAAATAGGCTCTGAAGAATGTGTTATGTGAACAAAAGGTTAATCCTGAATAAGCAGCTCAGTTTTCTCTCGTTACACTTACGAACTTAATATTTATTCGGGCATTCCACTTGATCCTCATATCTTTTATATTTATTTCTAAAATTGTGATGAACTTGGTGCCAAGAAGAATTTCATCTGTGATTTGGTAAATAATGCATGCCAGCTACCGCCAGAGCAGGTTACTACCAAAGATGATGAGCAAACATTTTTCGATTAATCAAGACTTCAAGTAACAACAAAAATCGACAAGCTTACTTGGATCGAATGTACGACACCGTTGTCTGGAGAGGGTTGATTTGTTCCAGTAGATGGACAAATGTTGATCTAGAAATCGATTACTCAGCGATATATGTATCTATCAAATTTTGATTTGAGGCTAGCAGAGGGATTATAGTATTTGGCGAAGGTAACGGTCAAGGAAAAAAGGATATGAAACTTTTAAACTCCTTGACCAAATCTCAGATTAAGCTTCTAGTTTATATTGTAAACAATAAAAACTTAAAAAAGATGAAATGTCACGAAACATCGATTATTATTTTGTTTCTTAAAAATATTTGGGGTACTCACAACCCGTCGTAAAGCATCGTAAAATCGTAAAATTATAAATTTTTACACTTGTTTAAAAAAATTGTTGTTGGATTTCATACAAAAATGAGTTTACACATTTACAATTCTCAATGCTATGGTTTCGAATCGTTATAACTTATAACTTTATGAGACTTGTGAAAACCCTAATTATACATATATGTAATATTTTCTTATTTTCTCTGCAAGTAGATATTTGGATATTATTTGAGCAGAAGGTACGTATGGAGAAGCTCCAGTTTATTTGTTAGTTCAAACTTCATTTTTTAACAATAAACTGGCAAAATCTGGAGCTATTAAATCTCGAAGAAGAGCTTTAAGCTTCTTCTTGAAAATATATGTAACAAACATATGTAAATAACTTAAGCATACTTCACATTTGATTTACTTACTTCCTTAAGGTGGCCACAAAACTGTAGATATAAACAACAACAGCCGTTAGAAAGTATGCCATAGGCAATTTGTAACCCAAAGTGCTAGCACCGGAAATATTCGAGTAATAACTGCAAGGGGACACCGAACAAATAAAGATAAATTTGATTAAGTGGATCAGCTTAATAAATGGCTTAAGGTTCTTATATACACACACATAATATACATGTAGGTATATATTTGATACATAAATACATTTGCCCGTGTATAAATAAACAAAAAATGTTATTTTTCACATTTCCATATTTACCCATAAAACATCGGGGAGTACTTGATGTAGCCTTCAAATTCCCAAAATGTAAAGAAATTGCCAGCGACTTTATATTCGTGCTCCGTCATACGCTTACGCGGATCCGTTTCGTCCTTTTTTGTTGCGAAATACTGTCGAGATGCAATAAAGCAAATTTGCACGTTGATAAATGGTAGACGCGAGCAACGGATGATGACGAGGATGATGATGGGTTGATGATGGGTGTATGATGATAAGTAAGTAGGTATGTGTGTATAATAAGCGCCAGGCGGCAGGTATGATGATGTGAAAATTTGACATTGACGAAATGATTGAAATTATTCAGCGCTACACTCACCTCGGGGCCGATGACGAACGCCACCAACGGTATGGCAATCATGGTGTTCACCCACATAAGCCAGCGCAGGAAGGTGAAATGTGATGCGACGCCGGAGCCGAAATGCGACTCAATCTCCTTGATGCGCAACTCCCAGGGGATCAGCACGGTGAGAAAGCTAACGGTTTCGCGTTTCCAATGTAACCAGCGCTGCGGCGCGGAAGGTAAGCGAAGCCATTGTGATGTGAAGATGTGTAATGTGAAACGAGTGATAAATAATTGGAAATTATTTTCAAAAAAAAAAAAAAATTAAAAATAATCTAAAATAAAATAAAATAACAAGAAAACCCGTATAATGACCTTCACAAATAAAAAAGTTTTCTATAGAAGAACTTGATTTTAATCGTTCGGTTTGTATGGTAGTTATATGCTATAGTGATCCGATTTGGAAAAAATATTCAGAGATTGCAAAGTTGCTTTGGATAATAATTTGTGCTAAATTTCGTGAAGATATCTAATCAGATAGGAAAGCTTGTCATACATATAAGGACGAAATTTTGATCGTTCAGTTTGTATGGCAGCTATATGGTATAGTTGTTCGATCTGAACAAAATATTCAGAGATTGGAGGGTTGCTTTGTGTTATAATACGTGCCAAATTTTGTGAAGATATTTCTTCAAATAAGAGAGCTTTTCATATAAGGACGAAATTTTGATCGTTCAGTTTGTATGGCAGCTATACGCTATAGTGGTCTGCTCTGAACATAAAATCTAGAAATTGTAGGGTTGTTTTTATAATATTTTTTCACAAATTTCTTGAAGATATCTCATCAAATAGGAAAGTTTTTCATATAGGAATGAAATTTTGATCGTTCAGTTTGTATGGCAGCTATATGCTATAGTATTCCGATCTTAACAAAATATTCAGAGACTGGAGGGTTGCTTTGTCTTATAATACGTGCCAAATTTTGTGAAGATATTTCTTCAAATAAGAGTGCTTTTCATATAAGGATGTGATTTTGATCGTTTAGTTTATATGGCAGCTATATGCTATAGCGATCCGATCTGGATAAAATATTCTGAGATTATAGGTTCTCTTTGGATAAAAATTCGTACCAAATTTCCTGAAGATATCTCATTAAATAGGAAAGCTTTCCACACAGGGTCCTGACTCTGATCGTTCAGTTTGTATGGCAACTATACGCTATAATGGTCCGATATTGGCGATACCGACAAATAAGCTGCTTCTTGAAGTGAAAAAGACATGTGCAAAAGTTCAGATAAATATCTCGGCACTAAGACAATTCGGGGGTAAATAAACGGACATTTATAAGGTCTCCGACGTTTCCTTCTGCGCAAGGCTAATTTATGCTGATCGGGGTATAATAAATTAAAACAGCACCCACATGAATATGTGTTGATATGTGTGTGCGTATTTTTATATCTGCTAGTCTATATGTGTGCATGTTTGGCATATATGTGAAGCATAAATAAAGCCACTTCTTAACTAACACATTTTAATGTACTTAAAGCACACGTGCAACTGTAATTTTTATTTCACACACACATTTGTCAACACACACACAATAATCGCATATTTATTTCCTTGCATTTTGCATCCGTTTGTTAACAGCTTTGAAGCCTGTTAAGTTGCGAAAAATATTAAATTCTCCCAGCTCAAGTCTCACTTGGAGACCCACCACTCACACATACCCACATACATGTATGTGTATATTAAATTTATTGACGTATTGCCATTGAAAAGCGTGCTTATGGCGCAAATTGCAATGACGTTGATTGACACGTCGGGGTGCCGTGCGCCAAAGCGCTTAACCTCACTTTCAATTTGCCAGCGCAAGGCAGCGAGCGCAAGCAATCACAGCGCCAAAGATGGTTTGTCAACACACCGAAACAACAACAACAGCAAAAAATGTGTATAACAACAATAAAAAATACAGGCTGCATAAAAATAATAAAAATAGTTGCCATTAACTGCCGTTAAAATTTTGTGGTGCAAATTAAAGTGCAACGCTTGTCGGTGGCGTAAAACCGCAAACGGTCGTGTTGCTACAACTCCCCTGAGTACCGCAATATAGCGTCCACAATCTGCCGTCGTGTTGGGTTTTTATTCATTTTTGCTATAAACAGGTGTGTATTTATGTAAATAAGCAGGTGTAGGCATACAGTCGTGATCATAGAATTGGAGGAGATTATAGACATTGCAACGAAGGTGAAGTATAAAGGACGAAATGAGACCATAAATGTGGTAAGGATGCAGCAAAATTATATCCGTTACGCTTTTCGTAGACAGCCATTCAAGTTTTGCTGTCTGATGGATTCCAAGTATTTTGTGTCTGGTCTGTGATAGAGCTTAACTTACCGGGAAAGTGATACGCAATTTCGTTATATCTTTTTATCTTACAGCTGTGACAAATATTGTTTTAAGGCGACTCGTTATATTAGCTGTAAATCTGAAATTACTTTTCTTGAACCTATGCAAAAAGTTCATGTTGTAGTCTTATCATATTAGGCCACATCTGCTTCGTTACCTTGCAGTTGATTATTGATTTCCGTCTGCTCTCAGATATTTGTTCAAAATGAGTATCTCTTTTGATTGTTCTCAGTGGCAATGGCATTAAGTCCGCCTAGGATTCGCCTAAAGAGACTTCTATCTTGGTCAACTCCTTTTTCGTTGTCGAAAATATTCCTGTCCACGGTAACTCAAATTATGGACAAGTGGAATACACCTGCCAGTGAGCTTAAAGCCTTCCTGCAATTATTTACTATACTGGAATTATTCTGTGGCGCCAACAAGGCCAGAAAAATACATATAATTGCTTATTATATCCTCCCGAGTTCAGAATGATGTTACATTCATGATCCTTCCTGCTCTAACCTCCTAATCTTATAGCAGATCTTGCTGCTACTCTCTGAGTAAAGACGTCTATTGGCAGTAGATCCCGGAGCACATTAAATGCGGTCTGACGTGGCCATAATTATATTCACTGTGAAATCGATGTCTCCAGTTGTTGAAATTCAAGGAAGATTTCCCATCGTATGTAAGTTGTATGAGGGTGGTCCGATAAGTATTGTGCCTCTCCACCGGATGGTGGCACTTTCGCAGGAAAATATGTTTTTTCATGGTCTTCATAGGCGGTTACTGGCAAAATTTCAGTCGAATCGGGTTCGTAGTTAAGTTTTGATACTATTTGAAAACGGAAGATTAGATTCTTTGATGGACGTGAAATCCTGCTGTGTCATCAAAGAGCGCTTGCAGACTATGGAAATGCTCACAAGTAGGTTTGCCGAGTTTCCACGCGGTCGCAAGTCTGTTCTTGATAATCCAGTTGCAGGTTCAGAGTGCAGTGCACGATCCCGCTAGACAGAACGTTCGCTTTGGGCTTTGGGCATCATGAAGCTATCTGTATAATGGGTGTCGTGTTTGGTTATTCCCAGCAATAACTAAAATCGTTAGACTACTTTTCAGAAGTATTTCATGGCTGCCAAGAAAGCATGGATCCGAAATAGTGAACTTCACTTGCTGAATCATCTATGATGAAGTTGCATATTGTCCTATGTACGAAAAGGTGATGACCACTTTTTTTTTGCGACTCACAAGGTGTGAGCTATGTACATCGACTCGACTCTTGGATAAAGGCAAATTGATTACTATGCCTAATTATTGGATCGATTCGACATTTGGCAAAGAAACCTGTGCTGTACCACCTTAACAACGAACGGCTGCTATTCCAACATATTCCTACATTTGGTTCCGGATCACTTCTTTCTTTTTTCCAAATTTAAAAAAAGTCACTCACCAAACACAACTCGGGTCGTTTGAGGATGCCAACGCCGCTGCGGAGACTTGCCTTGATCTAAGAAGTTGGAAACATCTATGGGCTGAACATATTCTACTAGATCCCAAGTTCTTCTTCGTAACTATATTGGTCAATAGTGCCCTCGAATAGATATTCTAATCCAATTAGAATTGTCTCCAGATATTGTCTACTCAAGCACTTGGTCTCTTGAAGGTTTTCTTCAAACTATTGAGGCTTATTAGTCCTAAAAAACTGGCCTTCTATCGAATTTTTCAAGCTATCCAAGTCTCTGTTATTAAAAACACGTTATGTGTTTCTATAATAGCATCCGCCACTGTATATACGTTTCGTCTTTACCTATTTGTCGCACTTGTTGTCAATTCCGTGAAGCATGCAACGTCGCCCGGTCATGTCGTGCCAACTCCACTGCATTTATGATGACTTGAAAAACTTTAAGCGCTTTTGTGGCCAAGTTGATGCCACAAATATGCGTGCAACTTGCAGCTCGCTGCAGACGGAAGTAAGTGTGTCGGCAGTGGCAGCCACTGACAGGGTGTAAATGTGTGCGTGCACCTTTTAATATTTAAAGGCTTATATAAGGGAATGAATACGCTGATGTGAGTCCATGAATATGCCGAAGTGAGTGCTGAGTGCCAACGAAATTTTAATATTGTGCGGCAAGTTGTGGCAGCTCAAGGCAAATTGCTACATTGTGACATTAGCAAAGAGAGTTGAGTCAGTCGTAATTTCCGTTGAAGGTAGCAAGTGAGCGGGGTGCGGCGCCCTTTAACCACAACATGCCGCATGCCACATGTGGCACGTGACATACTTAAGGCGTCAGAGCGGGCACTTCACAAAGCTACCGTCTGCGCGCCAACAAAGCTGGCGGATATTCAAATTCTCACACAAACACACACACACACACAGGAGCGCACGTGCCACTTACAACGTTGCATATGCTAACAAGCATGCTTATGTAAACATTAGCGGCTGCAAATACCAAAGCGGATAAATCAAAAGCGAAAACATAATAAAAGTGCAAAAATGTGGCATAACTGTATGTCCCATAGCGCGTTCGCCCAGCCAAAGCGCCGGATGTGTTGATTGTGTTTGTGTGTGTGGGAGTGCAATAATAGCATTTATGTGTGTGCGTGTGCTGTAAATGTGTTTGTAGACTGGAAACACTTACCGCTGCCATTAAAATTTTAAAGCGCGCCCACAAATCTTTCGTGCTGCGCGACATGGCGAACCGCTCCTGCAGCGCTCCCTCGTGCCGCGCCACATATGTCTTGGCCTTCGTTGCAGCAATCAATGTATTTGTGTGCGAATAACGGCGTTTATGAAAAGTGGAAAAGTGAAAAGTTAAATTGTTTGTTTTGCTCTTCAAATTATTTGTTTGTTTGTTTGGTATGCTCAAGTCAGCGCTAATCATTTGAGCCGGAAGTGAGCTGACATTTTGAGAGGGAGCAACTTGTTAACTGTATATTCACATTGTGTGGGAGTTAATGGATTTCGATGTGTGTTTTATTTGATTAAAAGCTTAGTAATTTAAATGTCCTTTAATCTTACCTTATTTTATTGATCAGGGGACTTCAGCAGAGCAAAGACCCTAGCACTTTCTCACTCGCGTGGAAAGTATCCCTCCAAGATGCACTTATTATTCCGCAATGAAGTTCCACAAGCTTTTGCTCATCTCTGCTTATGCCATCAAGACCTGGAGACGGCTTATACCCAACCATGCCAAAGACGTACCTCAAATCTCCGTTATCTTATGTAGGGACAAGTACCTCTTGTGCTTGAGGTATCTGTATCTCCGAACTGCGAAAGAACGCACGTAGCAGAACCTCCGGACACTTTCTCCACGACGATAACAGAGTGTCCCGCGAAGATTGGCGATTTCCTCTCTATTACGATCCCGGCAGATCCTATAGATCTGACCTCAGGGCTCGTTCCTATTTTCTCTAACAAAACACCTCCAATCCTCTTATTTAATTTTAGGCAACATATCCTTATCCTTCCTGGTCGCACAACTAAATTCATACCTAAACTGGGACAGCATGTCAGAATTGGACGGTCGGGTGCGTTGAAACCTTATCCTTAATCGCCTGAAAGTCCTCCTTTTCGAGGTTACCTCACGCGTTCACCACTTGCTTTTGCTAACCATGAAACGTTCACACTGCCTTAGAACCCTATCATTCACCCCCTAAACTATTTACCTCATAACGACGAGCAATTTGCTCGTCCACTTCAGGCCTTGTTCAGCGCCCTTAAAATGCCAGGCATTTGCATTACCAATTGGCAGTGTAGAATGGCCACACCAATCTACTTGGTAGGCCTCGATCCTATCTAAAACCTCTGCCGCACTTTGGGTCCGGCACCTGGTTGCAATGCAACGCCACATTCATCTGACAAAGTGTCAGTTCTTCTCGCCGAGGGGCCAGTAACCATGATCAGGTTGGAGCGAACTCCATGGGTCCTGTTCACCGTGGTACCACAATTAAGTCTTCGGTCAGATCTGATAGCCGAGACTATTACCAGTTGAGCTGCCATATAGCTGTGGACTGGTGACCAGGGACCCAGTGGAGATAGACTGACAAGGCTAAATCGAATTAGCAATTTCTCCTGATGATTTATTTATATATTTAGATTAAGTTAGGTTATACTTGCCGGCTGTCACGTCATACATACTAATATAGTCTTTAATAATGCCAGATGTGGGTTTAGTTTAATTCGAGCTGAGGTTTTCGTCAACGCTTTTCTCCTGGTTAGAAAATTCGAGTTCAAGATAAGGTTGAACAAAAGCCCAGGTGCTAATCCAGCGTCTTTTGTCTTCTGCCCTGCACTTTCTGCATGTATCGTCGTTACTTATGCCAATACGGCACGCATGTGATGCCAGCAAGTTGGGATATGTCATTTCGTCAAAAATTGTCCTACAGTCGTTTCGAGACCGTATGTATTAAAAGCAAGTATGTTTTTCTTTGGAGCTCTTGAACATTATCTTGTCGATTCTGCACATCTTTGAGGCAGTATACAAGGTGCTTCCCAAAGTAAACAGGAATTTTTGAATCTAGCGCCCCCTGGTGGTGCTATCTATATTTCGACTAGTGCGTTAGAATGTGTTATCTTTATCGATTGTCCAGTGAGATTTTATGAATGGAAGTGAAGTTATTGCGTTTTAAGTGTCAGTATGTTTGTGTTATGAGCTTCGAACAAAGAGCCAACATTAAATTTCGTTTTAAAATTGGTAAAATTTTACCGAAACGTTTCAATTGATGGAACAAGTTTATGGTGATAGTTGCCTATCTCGTAGCAGAGTGCACGAATGGCTTCAACGTTTTCAAAGTGGTCGTGGGGACATAAATGACGATCAACATGTGGGCCAATCAAAATACGTGATCACCGGAAATTCCATCGAAACAGTGCGTGAATTCATCAAAAAGCAGCCGAAATCATCATTGAAATTAAGGAAGATGGAATTGAACATTTCCAAAACATCGATTTATCGCATTTTGATCGAACATTTGGGCTTACGAAATCGCGTGTGCAAGGTTTGTTCCGCACAAATTGACTTCTGACCAAAAATTGGTCAGAATCTAACATTCGAAGGACGATCAAAAATCACATTTTAACCATTATTGGCAACGTGCGACTTCTTCCTTTTTGGAAAATGCATTTGCCCATGACAGGAAAGCGTTATGCAGATGTAGACGCCATTCAAAAGACTTGCACCGGCATACTGGCGTCCATGCCGGCCAATGAGCTAAAACACTCATTTGACATGCTTTTGGACTGTGCAAAAAGCTGTATTGAAGCAGAAGAAGAAGACTATTTTGAATGAAATAAATTGATTTTGCGGAAAAAACCATTTGTTTTGATTTTTTTTGAAAATCCTATTTACTTTGGAACGCACACCTTGTACATGTTTTTTTAGGTCAGTCAAAAACTATTTTTCCTCTTTGAAAAGGCACCTCAAACTACATTTAACATTCGAAAAATGTGTCATTAAGAAAAAGAACCTCAAAAGTCATAAGCAAATATTCCCGAGTTCTTGCTTACTCTTCAAGTTGCTACCTTCACTTCAGCTCTCCTAATCCGTTTGCTTGTGTTTATATTTCTTGGACCTCTTTCTTTCCTTTCGCAAAATGTTTTTCCATTAGCATCACTTTTTGGCTCACAGATTGCTGCTGCTGAGTGACTGAGTGACTCCAAACAGAAAAGTACAAGGGTATATGCCGATGTATGTACTTAATCACTCACCTGTCGTACTAATTTCAGCTTTTTTCGCATTGGCCATGGCTGTAATTTCACCGATTGTATAACCTCTTTGTGCAAACGAATGTTTTCGAAGATTTGCTCTTGTGTTGACTCCTGATTTGTGCCCTCATCTGTGATGTTTGTGATGCGGATTTTGCGTGATTTTGTTTGTTGTTTAGGATTTTTTGTGTGTTTATTTTGTGGTAAATTTTTGTTGATGTTGGTATTTTCGATTTTTTGTGTCCCATTTTTGTTGGTGTTTTCGTTGTTATTTTTATTGGTATTTGCGTTTTTATGTTTTCATCATTTGTTGCGTTTTGTTTGTGAAAGAGTAGAGGAAAAAGTAATATGGAATTACATACGTACAAACATATTTAGATATGCGTGTGTTTACTTTTGGATTACAATTTGTTTGTATGTAATACAGATATCTGTTTGTGTACATATGTACATATAAGTGGATTTGTATAAAGAATATAAAAAAATTTTCCTAAAAATGGAAAATAATCGAAATTTTGAAGTAGAAGGTAGAAAACAAATATGTATAGGGTGATTCTTTTGAAACATTTTTTAATCCATTCCGACCATCACCAAAAAAAGTTTAGTTCGAAGCCGCTTGGTTATGCTGATGGAAAGTAGATCATTCACGACTACCATAAATGGCAGTGGTCGCATTTGAATCACGGTGAGTCAACGCGAATGGTTCGGAAGATTTTACTTTGTGCTTGGTTTGGTTGGCAGGGAAACCTCTGCTCCACTATCGCCAAATTCTTAATTCGGACCTGCTAGTAGTTAGACCTGTTATTAGTTAGACCTGTTAGTAGTTAGACCCTATGAAGTAAGCAATCGCCCATAGCGACTCGCCAAAAGCTTCCGAATCTTGGCTGGGAGGACTTAATGCAAGCTTCCTATCGTCCAGACCTGGCTTGAAGTGAATACTACCTATTCATGTCTATGACAAATAATTTTTCTGTCAAAAAATTGGCCTCAAAATTTGTGATAATCGACTGTCCTGGTTTCTTGCCAATAAGGGGACGAGGGTTTCTATGAGAGAAGGATTATAAAGTCAACTTAAAAATGGTAACAAATTATCAATGATAGTGGTGCAATTTTTTTTTACCAGAACGGATCAGTTTAACTATGCTAAATAAACTCTTGAAAGCAAAAATAATGGAATTCTTCTACTATACTATATTACTATATATGAGTGAAATTATCAGTCTAAAAAATGCTCTAAAAAATATTTATTTTTGTGTGACATTTATAAAAAGAAGAAACTTATTTATGGCCCACCCTGTATATAAATAGCCAATATCATATACAATTTTAATTTAAAAAATGCTCTAAAATAACAAAACTTAATTTTTTCTGAAATTTATAAAGCAAAAATAAATTTATTTATGAACCACCCTGTATACATCCAATATCAACTGTATATTGTACTTTCATATGCTCGTATGTTACTCGAAAAAATCAGCAAAAACCAAAGTCACCGAAACCGATGATATATGCGCAACGTTGAGCCAATGAAATAAAAAAATAAAAAAAATAAACAAAAACAAAAAAGTGGAAAAAATCCAGAAAAAACACAAATCAAATTAGAAAAAGTCACGTACAGCAGAATAAATTCGCTGCTCAGCTTTGATTAGTTACACTCGTGCGTCGCCAAAGCCAAATGTCACTAACAAATGGGTCACGTTGGGGAGCTGCTCCCAAGTGAACGCACACATGCACATACACACACACACACACATGAACGCACGCACGCATTTATGACATTTGACAACTTCCAGGCGATGTAACAAAGGATCAAATCGAAAGATTGAAAGCTTTGTTTGTTTGCTGGCCTAATTTTCGGCTTATCTTGCGTGTTTGCTGCTGCGTCGACAACTACAAATGAGCTTGTAATTCGCTTGTGGTCGTAAAGCAGCGAACACATGCCACACATGAGCTTTATGGCGGGCACTGTATTTACAGATGTTCGTACAAGCAAAACACGCAAGAAAATTCACTCAAAAAAAGAAGAGGAAAAAACTAAACGGAAATAAAGCGCACGGCAACTACCGTTAACTTGCCTGAACTCGATGTGTAGACGCTGGAGCGTCTACGCTCCACGGTGTCCATCAAATGATCCATTGGACTGGAAGCTCTGCGCGAATAACGACTGCCCCGCTTGCCCCTGTAGCCGCGTACGCTGGCGCGCCGTTGTATTATCGCCGTTACAGACACCGAATAGTCTTCGTCATCGTCTAACTCGTCGTCGCTTTGCTGATTGTTGTTGGTGTTGTTATTGTTATCGTTGGCACTGGCAGCTGCGCTATAAGCTTCACACAATTGACCTTGAGGTGATGAATCTGCAAGAAGTGTAGAGTAAAGTAGAGTAGCGAGTTCATGATGGTAAGCGAAACAAAAACACAACGGAAGATGGGTGAAAAGACAAAATGGTCATTCTAAGTAGTTATCAGAAGCACATACACATACACCAGTAGCGCAGTGACCAAGCGCGTCGTAGAAAGCCGTAAAAGTGAACGGCACATTTGTCACGGCGAGCGGACACGGCGTATACGTGATTTAATATGCTTCACGTTGCTGCTGCGCTTGTGAGCGCAAAAATTAATCGAATTGAAAAATGTAAAAAAAAATCTTGTTCGGCTGCTTTGAAGCTATAATATCCTACACAGTTACGTTTCTGAAAGCATAAAGAGTGTACAAATATTTGTATTTGTATTGTGATTGGTCAGCTTGATTCTGTCTTTCTCGTTCTGTTTGTATAGCATGTAAATGCTTTATTGGTTCGATCTTGAAAATATATTCAGGAATTATTTTGTTGTCTTGAAATATAATTCATACAAAATTTCGTGAAGATATCTGGTCGAATCAAAAAGTTTGCCATACAAGGTCTAAATTTTGTTCGACTATTTTGTATGGCAGCTATGTGATATACTTGTCCGATGTGAACCATTTCTTCAGAGGTTGTCTTGGGCAATAATACGCACCAAATCTTGCGAAGATATCTTACAAAATAAAAAAGTTTTCCCCATAAGGATTTGATTTTGATTGGTCAGTTTGCATGGCAGCTATATGCTATAGTACTGGGATCTGCATAATATCTTCAGAAAATGTACAGTTGTCTTGGAAAATAATCCATACCAAATTTCATGAAGATATCTTGTCAAATAAAAAGTTTTTTCACAAGGTCTTAATTATAATCGATCATTTTGTATGGTTGCCATGTGATGTTGTGGTCCGATATGAACAATTTTTTTACAGATTGTGCAACTGCTTTGGTTAATAATACGCACTAAATCTTGTGACCATATCTTTTCAAACAAAATAATCGTCCAATATTGGCGTTTCTGACAAATAAATAGCGTCTTGGGGATGGAAGATTATCAGAAAGATTTCAGATCGATATCTCAAAAACTAAGAGACAAGTTCATGTATATACATCTGGACTGACAGGCAGACGGTTATTGTTATATCGACTCAGCTCGTCAAGCTGATCATTTAAATAGGTGTGTACTCTAGTTATAGAGTCTCCTCTGTGTTCTGCTGGGTGTTACAAACTTCGTGTTTGAATTTAACATGGTATATTAAGCATAATAACTGCATGCAATAAATAAAAAAAATTCATTTCTACTCGCTGGTGAATAGCAGCCAACCATCAAAATAATAATGTGGCAACGCGCGCTATTCATTTTAGCTCCAAATCGTTCGCTCACGTGCTATCTTCAACTCTAGTGCCTCTTCTACAACCTCATATTGCCTCTACAATACCTGAGTGTGTTTGTGTGTATGCGTGTCCGAGGCATAACGATTTAGCTCGATTAAATTTTTACTCACCAAAACCATCCACGGGACTCGCAGATTGGCACGAAAACTCGTAAGGCTTCTCCTCCTGTGAACTATATCTGTGGATGTCCGTTCAGCCGTTGACCGTTGACCATTGACCGCGTCCATTCCATTTTAGCAGATGTGTGCGAGTCCATGTGTGTGCGTGTTTTCGTATAGAAATAGCATGAAAGGATAAATGAAGAAAAGTGATTTGAGATTTGCGCTGCTGGAGGTGGCAACACGTTCGCCATTGAAATTGGTTTATTATTACTTTTTTGTTGTTGTTACACTCAAAGTGAAATCAATTGATTGCAAAAAGGTCACATTAATCAGACATGCAACTCTCTGGGGTACATTAAGCACTCGCGTATATGTATACATATACAAGTATATATGCATACATATGTTATGCTGGCTTAGAACATTACAGATTACATTTTACTTTTGTACCCATACACACGCTTGTGTGTTTGCATGTGCGCCTATCCTTAAGGGGTTTTAATGTTGATGCAAATGAATCTTTAATAAAATATGGTGTTTGATCAAAAGTAAAATCGAATTAATTTAAAAAAAGTTTATAAAAATAATGAAAGTAGTAAATATTTTAGCAGACTTAAATCGATTTAAATAGTTTCGTAAATCCACTGCTAAAATAAAATTGCAAATTTTGAGAAGCTATCAGTATTGAGAAAAGAAAATTTACACAGAATATTTGTAAATTCATAGTTTTTTTAATATATATTTTTTTAACTTCTAACAATTTTTTAATAGTTTTTCCAGCTAAGAAAAACATAAACAAAATATTTACGCACCAAAAATTTATTTTTTTATTTCTAAAAATTATCTAAAATTTATTTTTTTACTACTATATACTTCTCCGAAGTATCTTAAACAAAGCAAGAGGTGCGCTCTCATTTGTGAAGAGTTTGTAGAAAAGAATTTAGTGAACTTCATAATTTTAAATGAATTTGCCATAAGGTTGGAACGATTTTTGGGATAGAATCCGTTTAGAGACAATTCGTACGTTTTGCTTTAAGGTGCAGCAGGGGTTTGCAGGTTTCAAGAATTAAAATTTATTATTGTCTTTTTAAGTTCTACAACATCTCAAGAATATTGTCCAAAATTTTCAACAAATTTCGGAACTTGCGCGCTTGAGGCTAGCTAGGTTAAGTGCGCCGCCTTTTAACGCGTTTTTCTCGAAACTGTGTTGGTTGGCAAGATTTTTCGAGAACTACTCAACCGATCTTCATGAAATTGAAAAATTTTAAACAGGTCTTTGAGGTACAATTCTTAAAGACTCGGACGAATATCTACTTGAAAAAAAATTCATTTAAATTTTGTTTTTTTTTTTTTTGTAAAACTGTCTGCCAAAAATCCAATTTTCACTTTTATTCCTTCATCCAAGTGCTAAGTTATTTTTTCTCTTTAGATTAACCTGTAAGCGGTTACTTCGAACGCGGGCGCATTTGAATTTTTTTTTGTTTTTTTTTCTGGTTTAGAGAATTTGGAGAAAATTTTTTGCAAAAAATTATAACTTTTTTTTGTGTGATCCAAAGTTGCAGCTTTGAACTTACAGCCCTATAAAAAGCAGCCTTGTTTTTGTTGTTCTTACAGCGCCTGAACTATACCGAATTTACAGTTCTTGGTCGGATAAAATAAATGAAATACAAAAAGAAAATAATGAATAAATAAATGCTTTGAATAAGCAAATGTAGCCACTCAGTACAATCGGCTGCGTCAGTTTGCCGTCAAACTTTTTTTTCTAGAAACGGCATTTTTCGAATTTGCTTGAATGAGTACTCGGACACAAATGATTCGCTCATTACTAAATTCTTCTTCATGTTCTGTATGTAGCTTACTGACCTACCAGTTTTTTTAGCTGATGAAAAATTGAACTTTGATAGGTCAAAACGACCAAAATTTTGGTTAAAATTCAACCATTTTAAAATACCTCCATTTTGTTAAATTTTGATTTTTTAAACCAGAGGTCGCTGTACGACAATATTTCCTAAGAGATGTTTTTGTTAAGGTTTTATTGATGGAGCAGCCTGGATTCACTGTAACCCGAAATATATTGAATTTTGTTCTTCAAAATTCTTTATTCGAAAAATATGCATAAATGAATCCATAAAATTTTAAAATTTATGAAAATTTTGCTTTTTGTAATTCACAAATAATCATAGTGGCCTTCAATTCGAAAACGATTGAGTGAACTTTTGTATTATTCTTCGACTCTATTCTGCATAAAAATTTCAAAATAATTTTTGATCGTTTTGGTTGAAAATATTACAAGAACAATGCCAGCTTTCTACTTAGCAAGTTCTAATCCTTGATTTAAATATTTAAAATATACTTTGCATTATAGTTACAAATAGAAAATGCGAAAAGGGTTTTTTACTTTAAAATATGAATATCCAAAAAGCATCAGCAGAAAAAAAAAGAAATGTGGTGTCGTGGGGCACCAGGTAGGAACGAAGTTCCTTCGGATAATGTAGAATCGATACAATTTGCAAAAAAAATTGTGCTTAATTTTATGTAGGTTGTCCTGATTTTTCTCTCAAATTTCGCTGATTAGTTTTTATTTAAGTACAGTTAAGTATTAAGAAAACTCTACTGTCGTCCTACTGCCGTCGGCAAATATAGGAAATATTCAAGTTAGCGGGAACGACAACTGTCGGCCTGCAGTCGTGTAGCAGTCGTGCAACTGTCAAAATAACAGTGTCCATAAGAACGTCTGTATTTTAATATTTGACATTTGTAGTTTGCAGTCTGTCGCGCTCTATGTGTTCCGCACTTCACTCAAAACTAATTTGCATACACAATAATGTTACAGATTTTCATGCCTAATTATTTTGCAAAACCTAAAGGTAGGCTATAACTAGCGATCTTACAGTCTTTTTCTTACGGGTTTTTTCTTACGGGTTTTTTCTTACGGTTTTACTATCACTTTTTTCAGTTAGGTCCCGCAGCAAAATCCCTATCTTCTCCAAGTCTGCCGTAAGGAACTTCGTTCCAATTATATTTTCCTATTTAAAATTATACGATTTCACACTCACCTTCTCAATCTGCCGCTCAAAATGCTGGCGTCCGCTGACTCCGATCGTTGTCTCCAATCATGCTCGTTGGTGTCGTAGGGTGGTGTGGCCCAAGTAACAGATAATTGATGAGGTGATGTAACGCCTCCAGTTGGCGATGTTATGTCCTAGTGAGTTAGATGCAATAAATATTTATTAAAACCACAACAAAATCACAATGAGACATACGCAATATTATCGTAAACAAAAGCTGACACATTTCATTTTGTATAGAGATTAAACAAATATTGTTTTATTTATTTACGCTAGTATAACTTGAATCAAATTATGAAAAAGATATTTATATAGATGAACTAATCTGTATTTCGCGTTAAACTATAAACACTAGATATATATTTTATTTGTATAGTCCTAGGTTTGCTTCGATATTTGAATTCTTTTCTTTATAAATATATTTTCTGCTACAATACAATATCCTTTACAAATGCAAATGCGTTGGGATTGGTTCGGACCTAACTCCATTGCAGATGCATCTACAAAATTCTGGGTCAACTTATAAAAAGACTTTGGTGAATTTGTTAGGCCTCAGTATCACTTCATTTCACGAGGCGTTTGTTTGTATAGAAATTATGAGACTGAGTAATAGAATAGAGTATAAGAAACAACTGAAGTACAAATATAGGTCTATCAGTATGAATGACAGTTCTTCTGGCCGGGATTTTGATCCTTTGTCATTTTCACAACATTTTATGACTAAGAAATTAGTTTGATAAATTCAAAAGTAAGGATTTTGTAATTATTGATAGATGACATAGTATCTCTTGGGTTCGAAGTTCGAAGATTATGTAATTACAGATATATAATTGGATAACTAACCGATTGTTAACTGGAATAAACCGATTATTTACTGAAATTTTAAGGTAACTGCATATTTATTGGTTAGTTCAGGTAGTGGAACTCTGCTCATGGGAAAAATAAGTTGAACCAATTTAACTACTTGCAAAATATTCAAAAAAATAAAGTATTGAACTTATTTAAATCAAATAATTTTTTTTATTAGAAAAAGTTTTAGTAAACGCAAAACTTTTATTTTTTATCTGTCAAAAATACATTTCATTAAGTTTGTGGTGTAAAATATTTGGAGCAAAATGTTGCTGTATTTTACCTATGCAATTTGTTAATATTTGACAATTTTAAATGCTTTGTTGGCTTTGGCTTCCGTTAAGCTTATAGTCGTAAATTTTAAATTAATTTTTTTATAAGCTTCAGCGCTCGTTTGTACAGTTTGAAAGTTTCTGGATTTTAAAAATATTTTATTTATTTGCTTAAATTTTATTTATATTATTATTTTAACAATTAACAGACCCAAGTCTCTGTTATTATAATTATTTTCGCTTTTGTCATAAAAAAATTGCTTTATTTTTAATACTAATCACTTTGCACTTTTCAGTTCTATGAAAATTGTTAAACGTTGTAATACTTTATTAATCACTAATTCGGTTGGAAATGCAGTTATTATAATTTTCTTTTTTTTGTTTTTGCACTCAACAAATTTTTTAATTTTATTATTATTTAATATTTTAGTTTAAAATTTATTTTTTTTTACTGTAGTTTTTGCTTTAAAAAATTTTCTTTTTGATTTTTAGTTTAGTTTTCGAAATTCTTTAGTACGAACTTTTTTTACTTTGCTTTTTAAAACTTTTTTTTTTTAATCAAAACGTGCCAGTTTCTTGGCTTAAAATTTGTTTTGAGTTTTGAGGTTATTTTTCGAAATTTCTTAGAATCAAGTTTTTTCTTAGATTTACAAAATGGTGTGCACTTTGTTTTTTTTCACAAAACTTTTGTACCAAACTTTGTTTTTGATCCAGAACGAGTTAGCGGCTTGTTCTAAAAATTCTCTACTTAGGTTTTCCACGATTTTTATGCTTTAGTTGTGTTAGATTTTTTGGTAAATTTTAAAAATCGTTAATTACAACATTAATTAGTTATTGTTTCTTTCTAATGTTGTGCTAATTTTTTGTAAATAATTAATTAATTTTTTTTAATTTTACTTTAAATTTTTTAATTAATTTATTTGTTTTCGACGTTTTTCTTGCAATAATACTTATTTTTAATAATTTAACAAGCCTACAACTTTTTTTGTATTTTATAAATTTTATTGACTTCTTCAAAATTTTTCGTTTAAGTTTCTAAATTTTTCACAATTAATTAAATTTTATTATTCATTGTTTTCATATATTTTTCTTCTTTTATTATTTCCGTCGAGTAAAAAAAATTTCTTATTTTTTTAATTTGAATCACTAAAAATTGTTTTTTTTTGTCAATTATAACGGTATTGGTAGTATATAGAAAAAGCGTTTATAAAAATCAATTCAAAGTCTATTCAATTCAATTTCCGTTTCCGATTCCGATTGCTTGGCCAGTTCGAATAGCTTTAGTAGCGGTCACCAGCGGCTGATTACGACGACTGAATGCCAAAGTCAAGCGGCTTCACATCGAATACTCCACACCAGATCGGCGGACACTCCACAAAATGCCAATCGCGGCCGCGAACAGGGCAGCGCTGCGATTCAATTTTCAGCTTTTCCCACATTTTTTCACATGTTTTTACATGTTTCTACCATTGTTGTTATTGTTTTTGTTGTCTTTTAACTATACCAACATTGAATTGAACTTTTTTCTAATACAAACGACCACAAATGCAAATGTGGCATGAATATGAATAACAGTATGCCATTTCGAAGTGGCCACACACCCAGACGCACACGCGTGGAGCGAGTCAACAAGCGCCAATCAAAAACCACTCCACAACCACGGTATGCTCCAGCTCCCGACTGCCGCACCAAGCCATGGCATTCCGAAAGCATCGTGAAGACGACAAAAACACAGTTGGTGTGTGTGTGACAGCAGCGGTGTGTGGTGTGAGTCAACACGCTCGCCCAGATAACGGTTAATCAACATACACGCTTAGACAGTTACGAAATGTGTACAAAAACAACAAAAATAAAATAAAAAAGCATAGCGCTAATAGTAATGGCAAAACCATAAGCACAATTACAGTAACAAAGCGCTATGACCGTTATATTTCATAAGAATGAAAGAAGACGAATGAGCAGAAAAATCGCGAAAGGCATTTGGAGCGACGTCGACCGCACTGTCAGCCGCAACGTCAACTCTAATTCCAAACGGTGACACCTCAATGCCAAATAGGATTGGCGTTGGCTGGTGGTGACGGTGACGGTGATGGTGTGGTTGTTGTTGGTGTTGCTGTTGTTGATTTTAGTGTTGTTGTTGCTTTTGCTGCTGTTACTTTTTTACTGTTGTTCTTATTGCTGTACCTGTTGTTGTTGTTGCGAGCTGTTGTTGGCGTTGTTGTAAATAATGTTCTTGTTGATGTTTTTTTTGTTGGTTTTTAGGTGGAAATTCCTTTGAATTTGAATTTGAATTTGAATTTCAATCTGATGAACGGTGTCTGTGCGCTTTGGGCTGTGGCATGTCGCGGGTTAACGGCGAAACTTCTTCAAAATGCTCGCACGGAGACACATGAGTGTTTATGTGTTTGTGTTCTGCTACATGTATTTGTATGTATGCACGTGTGTTTGTGTCACCTATTAGTTCACCACACAATAATTCGTTCTGCGGGTACGCCACGGCGTATGAGTGTCTACTGAAATGCCTTAAATGTATATATGTACATATATAGTTTCGCTTCTGTGTGTTAGTATAGGTAATAACGCCACATTGAACACACCACATGCGCTAAATGAATTATACGCCATACTACATATTTATTTTAATATGTTTTCGTTACACAGCTGGACATTAGCGCCGCTGCGAAGCAACTTGAACCGCCATATAACCGTTAGAATGGCTGTTAGCTGTGGCTAACATTTTTATGGCAGTCATCGGTCGCATGTAAATGAAAATCAAACATGCAAGGGTTTATAAAGAATATCGCAAATTCTTGCGCTGAAGCTTGTATGTATGTATATGAGTATGTGTCTGTGTATGTGTTTTCTTGTAAGTGGGAGGGTTGTTGGGTCTCCAGTGTTGTCGTGCCATGAAAAAGTTGTTTGTGCGCGGAATACGCGCCTTGTGACACACACACATGTAAATAAGTTTGTTAATAATTAAAAAATATTCTTCATGCCTCAACCTTTCAAGCCAGCAGAGTGAGCGGAGCTTGCTTTCGTCAGACAAAGCGTTGATCAAAGACCATAAGAATGCTTGTGTATACTGTCTATATATATACAAATATGTTATATGACCGCACATATTTATGCTTACACCGGTATATAGGTATGTAATACAATAAGCATGCTCTTTCCAGACAAATTAAAAACGCGAATAACTAATTTGCAACACTACAAAGAGAAAAACAATAACAGAACGGTTAGTGGCAGAGCAAAGTATATGCAGAAAGAGATAATTAATAAAGAAAAAAATTAATTTTTCGCTTAATTTGCCAGCTTAATTAAAACATAATTTTCAGGGACGCATCGTGAATTGGTAAACCGAAAGGTGAGTTTATTTTAATAATTGTGCCTTAGTGTACGTATGGACATACATATATATGTACACAGCTATATATTACATTAATGTATAGCAATTATTTGTTTATGCACGTGCATACTCATACGCACATATTTATGCAAGAACATTAAACAACGTAAAATTTATTTTATCAACCTCTTGGGGGAACTTGTTGGGATTTTCGTTTATGATTTTCCTTTGCGCATTAGAGACCCCACAATCTGCGTCAACTATCGTGGGATAAGTCTCCTCAATATCGCATATATCGATGACAACATATGATGATTTGTTGTTCCAGTAACTTAAAATATTCTTCCCTACCAAAAAATGGAATTAAATCGCGAACATTTTCCTGCGATTTTTATTTTTACAACTTTCATCGCGTATTAACACATCATGAGTGCATAGATAAACTTAGTTCAATTCTGGACAAGGACCAGTGTTTATCGCTGATACGGTGAGTTAAATCGAGGTCGGAGATCACTACAAGAGGAATGTCTTGCAGGTCATTCAAAATCAGTTGTTGTTTCGAAAGCTATGAATGCTGTGCGTAAACTGATTTTACTGATTTTGAAAGATCGTCATGTGACTTATCGTGAGATTGAGACAACTATGGGCATTGATGGTGCTAGCATTCAGTATTGCATGAACATTTGACTCAAAAAAAAAAATGTTCTCCTTGAATTCCACCAAATTTGTTAATCGCTCAAAAAAGGCTCATGTAGATTAGACGAAAGAAATGTAAACGGTGCGGCGGTGCTTTGAAACAAGTATATGACATCGTGGCAGGTGACTAATCGTGGATATACGTGCATGAGCACAAAAGTAAACAGAAGTCGAGTGCATGGGCGTTTCAAACTGAGCCGAATCCAACAAAAGTAGTTTGCACTTCCTTGCGAATGGTTGCCTATTTTTTGGGAAACCTTACATGGACTGGATCATTGGAATAACACAGAACAAAAAATTGTGAGTGATCTACAACCCTTTGTTTGCCAATTGTCTTTCAAGAAATCAGGAAAATTAATCGCAGAGGACGGATTACTCTTCACCACGACAATGCAAGCTTCCACACATCGATTGAAACAACTGCATTTTTGAGCATTCAAAACATCGATTTGATCCTCCGAATATTCCTGACTTCGTTCGTAAAAATTTAACTAAAAGGTCCAACCCTTCAGTAAAACTTTCAGTGACTCGTTCGCGCATTTCGACTGGAGAGAGTGACACGCATGATATTTTGCTCCAAGGCCTGAATCGAAGAGGAATTGTCCGCATAGACATTATACTTTACCTATCTCCATAGAAAAAAGTCTAACGGTGTGATATCGTATGATCTTGGTGGCCCATCGACCGGCCCAAAACGTGCAGTTATCTGATCATTGAAGTGTTTTCTCAATAAATTCATTGATTGGCGTAATTTGTAGTAAGTGGCGCCGTCTTGTTGAATTCAAATATCGTCGAGATCACGAACTTCAATTTCAGGCATCATATAATCAAATTGGGTCAAAAATGGGCCCCTTCTTCAAGAGCCCATAGAGCGAAGCGATGACACTTAGGAAGGTCGAGCGGCTTCAGTTCTTGCACAAGCTGCATTTTGTATGCTTTCAGATTTCAGCCCGTCATAAGTCTTTCTCACAAAGCCATATGTTTTCTGCGACTCAAGTCATTATTAATCGAGATGCAAAATCTTTATTTAGATTTTTTTATTTCAAAAACTAAGCATTCAATTCAAACGCATTAACTGCAGATGTTGTCGTCAATTACGTGCGTACAAGTGTTTTAACCCCACTTAACGGCATAAATCATGTTATCTAGTCACTTCTACACACTCATAGGTATGCGCTTATAGTAATCGCACACCATTTCCCCTCACATTAAACGATTTATTACAGAAATCGTTGTCATGCAAATGGAGTGAAAAATCCATTTTTAAAACGGAAATTTGCAACTTATCTCAATTGAAATTCAATGAAGTGTGATATCCTTTTTGCCCAGACTCTACCCTCATCTGTGCGTAATTGCTGAGCGAGTGCGATAAATAAAAATCAGACAAAACAGCTAGACAGATGCACTTGTGCGTAACTAAGTGGTGTTGGGATAAAATATGGAAATGTCTATTATTATTTATTTATTTTTGGCAAAGTATTTTAATGTTGTGCACTTAAATGACAATAAGTTAGGCAAATAGTACAGATATTTTTCAGCAAAAAGGTTTTAAGGATATGCGAATAGATTTTGTAAAAAGTGGGTACAGTTCTTGTTTTGATAGGAGCTCATTTTTTATAAAGGCTGTCTCAGGCTGCATAGAAATTATGTATGGAATTTATGAAATTTAAAAGCTGACTTGATGCTTATAGCTTTTAAAAAAAGTTTATAATTAAAAGAATAAAATACAGACCCTTTATACAAAGATTTGAAAATTTCCTTAGTACTTCAGCTTAAAATTGCCAAGCGTTCTTTTATTCTTTTAGTTTCGAGGAACTCTCGTGGTCTTATTTCGTCTTCGATGCCGTAAGAAAAGTTTGCTGTAGAATACTAACGCCAATTATATGTACGAGATACATATGTATATGCTTCAAAACGTAGTCGGATTAACTTAAGGCATTGAGGTCCTCACACTCAAATTTCTCTTCACTCCATACTTCAAAGCTTTTTCTTTCAACTTTTTATAGAATATGAAGGATCTAGACACTCTATCGTGTAGTTCGCAGGGTTAGTTTTTTATCCCCCAGGTCGCTAGCTAAGATCCGTGGGCGCCCTTGTTTCCAGCGTCCATCACTTAATCTCTAACCTAAAGAGATTTTTGTTGGAGCATAATCATCCATAAGCTTAATTTTAATTTAAATCTTTATTATAGCATTCAGAATAGACTCTTGAACAACTACAAGCATGCCAACATTTAATCCAATTTTATACACACTTTATATAAGCCTCGGCTGGGTTGGCCTTCAGAGAATTTTGTTTTTTTGTTTTCGGCTCTTTTTGGAGCGCCATTCGCTGCACTGTTGGACGTCGACATAATAATTATAAATGCTCGTCTCGTCATTAATAATTATGTTTTTAATGCATGTAAGGTCCTAGGTTACGTTGTCAAGCATCTCTTTAGTGAACTCTACTGGATGTCCGTTTGCTAAAATTCTAGTCTTTTGGTAACAGAATGTTAACTCAAATATGATGACTCGATCCAGAAGATATGTTCAGATCACCTTTCATTTCACTGATGTCAACAGGACGATTTTTTAGCAAGGTTTCTTTAACTTTTTGTTGTTATTAATAGAGGCGGATGAACCACTCGCCTGAGACAAGCTTTCGATAACTTCGCGACCTTCATTGAATGCTTTGTATCACTCAAAGACTTATGTTGGTGACAAGTTTTTAAGTTGCCGGGCCACGGCAGTGTATTTCAAGCTAAGGTCGTTGCTATAGCGAAAGCCGTGGGGCTGGACTCTAGTGCATTTGCAGGAATTCCAGAGTCAGCATTTACGTAGACAGCCAAGCAGCAATCAAGGCAGTAACCTCTTATCGCATATTGGCCAGAAGTGTCTGGGGAAGTAGAGCAGCAGTTGAAAGTGTTGCTAGAAGCAAGCAACTTCACTCTTACTGATCATCAAGATTGCCAAGAATTGCGTACACCTGCCAACGTGATCAACATTGCGAAACTCATGCCTTGTCTATACGATGATCTGGACAGGAGCATAGTAAAGAAAATCAAAACCCAATGGAACATGATCGGAATACTAACTGGTCAATGTCTAGTGGCGACAGAATAATGCTGATACTTCACGAAGACTGCAAGACATATATAGATCAAGGCACTAGAGAAACAATGGATCATCTCTTGTCCACTTGTCTCGGACTGGCAAGCCTACTAAATTAATCTCACCTAACCTACATATATTTGTGATAAAGTAGACTCCCCAAAACATTTCTATAATATTTTCAACGACTCTGTTGTCGAATTTCCAGTGGAAATAAAAATTTTTATGCAAACTCGTTTTTCAACTTTTTTCGTGTGGTAAGAAAACCAGAAAAACCTAATGGGTTATACTTAAGGTGGGTTTTGAATATTATTGTGAATATTTTCTAAATCCTGAATGAGTCGACTTTTAGTGTAACCTAAGTACGAGTATTACTGGAAACTGTTTCGGAAAAGTGTAACATATTGATAACTTTAAGGAAGTGAAAATACAACTTGAAGTTCATCAACATTTTTGTATTCCACAAATGGAAATAAGCTGTTCCGGAAGTTGGATTTCTAACAGAGAACTCGTTAGGTTTTTACAGAGTTAATGCTACATTAGTAATATTATATAGTAATATGGATTACGACTATTCTTTGTATTCTTCCTTCATAAATCTCAATTTAGTTCCGTTCAACTAGACTTTTAGAAGGATGAAGGACAGGCTAATCGAAACTTTTTAACAATTTTGAATCAAGTTTATGATTCTTCTTGATATAATATTTAATTGATCGTTTAGGCGATAAATGTAAAAAAACGCCTTGGAGATCTTAGAAATCGCTATAACTAATGCGAGTTTTTAATGCCCAATTTTATCATTTAGAATTGCTTCGATTTTTATGCTAACTCTATATCAACTCTTAGATGGAATTGGCAGCATCTTAAAAACTAATGAAGATTGATACTTAACTAAATGCATAAAGCCCTTTGCAGCTGAGGCCCAGGTAATGACTAAATAAAGTTAGAAGAAAACTAAACAAAAAGTAACTGCAGTAACTATTTGTTATAATTATTGTGATCAAAGTATATTTTTCAATAAATTCATTAAAATTTGCAGAATCACAAGCAAATTATCCCACCTCTAAAGAAAGAAGATGTCCTGGTATTGAGTTATTCCATCATTCTTTTTAACAATTTCTTATTAAACTAAATCAGCCATCCTTTAACGAGAATGTGTTAAGCAAGCATTTTTCGAATCCCTTCAATTTCCTTTCTAACCCGGAGTATATTTGAATTGCAGAGCAATTTTCTAAAGGAACAAGCAAGCGCTTTTAATAAATCACATAGACACAGCCACATCCTGCAGACGTACACACACACCACCACACGCACACATATACACATGCTGCATGATTACCGTACAATTTCCTGTTTCGGCTTGGCGCGGATGTCTGCGCCTTTTTTTGTCGCACTCAGCCAGCGGAAAAGGAGTGAGTCCTTAGCAATACAACGAAGAACTCTGTGATATGTATTTATTGCGATGTTTGGGTGTGTTTGTATGTGCGGAGAAAACTTGGCTTAACACTAAGTTGAAAGCTTTACACATGCTGGTGTTAAAATTTATGATGATATGCGCTTGCATTAGGGTGGTACTTGAATGTGGTAGGGAAAATTTGTTGTACGATTTTAGAATCTGAAACCTAAAGTCGATCTTTTTATAATTTAAGGCATCAAATATATATTTTAACACTTTCAAGAAAATGTATAAAACATTAAAAATATGTTCCGTTTTCTATAGCTTTATAATAGAGATTTTGTCTGTTGGGGAGACAGAAAAAATCTTTAATTTAGAAATGTGCAAAGCATTACCCTAATGTAACTCAATATACATATGTATATAGGGTAATGCTTTGCACATTTCTAAATTAAAGATTTTTTCTGTCTCCCCAACAGACAAAATCTCTATTATAAAGCTATAGAAAGCGGAACATATTTTTAATTTTGTATAAATTTTCTTGAAAGTGTGAAAATATATATTCGATGTCTTAAAGAAAATAAAAATTGTACGTTCATGTGAAATGTCAATGAAATCATTTGGATTCAAAGGTCCACCCTATTGGAAATATACCAATATACGTTTGAATGTCATACTTGGTAGATGTAAGAAATAAACATTTTTCCTTCGAAAATTCGCAAAAAAATCGGCAATTTGAGTTCATAAGAACCGCCCTAATGCTAACATAATATTTTCATCAGATAATAATTTGATGTAGGAAGTACTCGTCGTTCATTCGAAAGTTCGAAAAAATAAGTCATTTTAATTTTAAAGGATCACCCTAATGCTAATACATACATATATACCTATACATATACATATATACGACTGTCGGTTATGAATTGGGTGAAAAATAAGTGGAAGGATAAAGCACTGAAATAAGTAATTTATTTTAATTCCAAAGTTCACAACCCGTTCATTCGATTTTTTGTGGATCACCCTAATACTTCTACTATATAAAAATTTATATGGTTTGTGTTTTGTGTGCTAAAATGCATATTTTATATGCATTTGAATGTGCGAAAATATATAAATATTTTTTCTAAGGATTACCTTAATGTTTCTCTGTTCCAATAAGTGTTTTATGTTTTTAGTGGGAAAATAAGGCAGGGAATAAACCAATAAAATACCTAATTAATATTAATTTAAAAGTTAAAAAAACTTTAAATTTAATTACTTTTTGGACCTCCCTAATTTAATAAGCACTTGTCTGTTTTGTGCTAAAAAGTACATAAATAAAATAAATATTTATGTTCATCCGAGAAGCGTTAATCCCGTTAATTTGATTTTCTAAGAACTACCCTAAAGCATAGCAACATATGTACATAGATGTATGGCTTATTATGTTTGCCTGCATTTACCATCAGCAGAGTAAAAAAACGAAAAGCCACAGGGCAAATGACGAACATAAATATTTTATTGGTATTCGAAAGTTTGACAACATCGTTGAAATGAAAGGCCCGGTATCACACACACACATATGCGCTGACATATACTTATATATATACATATACATACATAGTACATATGTATGTGTAGTAGGCATATCAATGGAACTCTTATCGCGCCCTTCGTGTGGCATGTAGCATCTGGTGAAAGGGATTTTGATTGCGTGTCACGTGGAGATTCAAAAGGACAATTCGAAGATATTTGACATTCTCACATGTAGATACTTATACACACACACATGTATATATACACGCATACATTTGCAATCATTTATTGAAATGCAGCACAAATGCCAAATAGCTTATTTATCTGTAGAGAACAAAATTAAAGGGCTTAATCTATCAACATCGTATATGTCGAGTAATTAACCCAATTTGGTTTTTCTGTCTTTTGAGGTCAACAAATGCGTGCCACTTCAAGAAACTAGGTCAACGAATAAGAGATTTAGAGCAAAAAAGCGGAGAAAATATTGCTGCATATATTCTTGATGACTTCGTTTTCCATTTTTCGCTTTCACTTTGATACCAAACCCAATTTATTTCCTATAAACCATGAAGATGTTATACACAAGGCACTTACGCACACACACCAATGCATATGTTAACTATTTTATAGCGATATACACATACACACACATTCATACAACTGCCTGCAGCACACTGGAATTGGGGTAAACATAGATTTATGAGGCATTCAAGCTGACAAGAAAATATGTGTTGACCAACACCTCGAAATGCCGTCGCCGGCCAACGGCTAAGCCAACGGGTATTCTTTGCATTTTTGCACTGGATGGCAGGAGTGCGTGCCAGTATGTGCTAGAGTGTGGCATAACTTGTTGGCCACAGCTGCCAACCAAACAGCCACTAACACTGTGTCATTTGAGTGCCTTTATGGCACATTTGTACATACATTTTTTTACAAGAGTATGTAGAGTGCCAACGGCTTGTTGTGAAAAAGTCATTCGAGTTTATTAATGTGTATATTAAGGTGTGCTATGTCTTTCAATGGGTGAGCAAGGGTTAAATTCGAACTGAAATGAATTCATTGGACACAATTTACAATCTTGGTCCTTGGCAACTCAACACACATATTCCAGATTAAAATTACTCCAAGTAGAATTAGTTCTAGCTAGTAGGGATTTAGATCCTTCCCGCTTGTTGCAAATCATTTTTTACAACCTTATATTTGTCTGAAAAATGTATACTCCTAAATCTTTTTTTTTTGATTAGTGGTAACCCTCTTTTGAACTTCTGCTATTTTTGATGGATGGTGACCCTATTTCTACTACTACTATTAAACTAAAGTATGAGAGAAATAAATATTTTTAATTCTGAGTAATTTCTACTTGTCTCAAAAGCATTTTTTCACTGCAATCTTAGTTTGTTTTTGAAGTTGCATTTTCTTTATGAAATGTTAAACGAGTGGTAACCCTTATTTGCTTGCAGCAACCTAAATTGGGAGAGAAATAAATATTTTTGTTTTGAGATTTATTTTTTCCAGCTACAAAATATTTTTTTGCCGATTGAGGTTTAATTTTTATTAATTTTCATTTAAAAAATCTATGGCAACCCTTAGAAAAAGTTACCTAAATAATATCTCATCAAATATTAATATTTATAAAAAACAAAACATGACTCCATTTAAAGTAAATATTCGTTTTTATTTATAGAATATTTGAAAAGGTGGCAACTCTATTTAAAGACAGTTATAGACATTTATGTTTTAAAATTTGCATTCCTTCGGCTGTCACTGTTTAAATTAAATTTCCGTTATAGGTTATATATTCAAAAAGGTGGTAACTCTATTTTTCGACTATTACAAACATTTATGCTTATAAATTGTCATCTTTTAAGATGAATAAAAAATAATTCTTCTAAACTTAAAGATTGCTTTTAGCATCCATTTGTCACAGTGACAACTTTATTTATAGGCTACTATAAGAAACATTTATCATAGTTAATGTTATCAAATTGTCATATACATATATCAGCTGACTGTGTAATATTTCGATTTAAATAAAAATTTTTAATAATTTTTTAAAAAAGGTGGCAACTCTATTTTTTGACTATTATAAACATTTATGTTAACAAATTGGCAGGCTTTAAGCTGAATAAAAAGTATCATTAGTTAAATTAAAGATTTGCTTTTAGTTAGGTGCAGAAGGTGGCAACTCTATTTAATGGCTACTTTTAGAAAAAATTCTCATAGTTGAATTTCTCGAATTTTCACCTATATCAGCAGAATATGCAATATTTCTATTTAAATAAAATACTGTTTTTTTAATTTTAAAAAGGTGGCAACTCTATTTTAAAATAGTTGTAAAAAAAGTTAGCTACAGGTATATTTAGTTAAAAGGACGCAGAAATTTAAAGTCCTTATAATTATCTAAATATTTATTTCTGCTAATTACTTTTTGGTTATTTGGCAACCCTGTTCCGAAAAAAAAATAACAAAATTTTTAAATTTTTTGCATGCCAACTGCTAATTAAACTAATTTTTTAGCAAATAATTCCACACTATCTGCCTACCATTAGCAAGCTTATTCCAAAAAAACACTCGAGCTTTCTTGAACTTTTATTTTGTTGAATCTCAGGTGACCCGCCTTCGTCTTTCGTGAATTTAAAATTAATCTTCTCCATGGAAATATTTCTACTTGAACAAGCTTAAAGCCGGCATAGTTAATTTAACAAGGAGTGGCCTGAAAGTCTAACGCAGTACACTCTTCAATTCTACTCAGCTGCGTTGCTACCAGAAATGTGTAACCTGTGTCTCTTGCCAGCATAAGAGGTGTACTACATACGAAGAACAGGTAAAAAGGAACACGATAACGTTACTAGTGCTAAGAAAATAACGAATAACTGTGTTCAAGGCAAAAAAAAAATTTAAATTTTCACATTAGGGAGAACCAAGATTACAATATTATTGCTTTGCGTTATCTTAGTATTAACCTTTATCTGGTCTCCATTAGATATCAAATGCGGCATATTTGAGCTTTCCACCTTTATAAAGGTGCAATCTCCTTTCGGGGTTTCCTACTTTTTTAAAGAAAAAATACACAAACTTAAATTTTATCGGGGAATGTTTATTATCCTTCTAAAGAACATTCTTTGGAATTTATTTTTAGAATATTATATTTCTCAAATGTTGGGCGGGTATATGGGACGTCTCAGATGGTTCATCCGTTGAGTCCAATTTTCGATGGCCTGAATAGAAGCGATATTGCCCGCATAAAGTATAGACTTTACATATCCCCACAGGAAAAAGTCTAACGGTGTGATATCACACGATCTTGGTGGCAAATCGACCCTCCCAAAATCCATTGTGTCCGAAGTGGCCAAGATCACGACTTTCAATTTGAGACTTGAAATAGTCGGTTATCATGGCGCGATATCGGTCGCCATTGATACGTTAACCATCGGTTACGTTCTCACCGCCATCATTTTTGAAGAAATATGTACTTATGATTCCATCGGCCCACAGACAACACCAAACCATTATTTTTTCTGGATAAAATGACAGCTCTTAAATCTCCTCAGGTTGCTCTTCGTTCCAAACGTGACAATTTGCCTCGAAAACGTATTTCCCGGTAATTTATATACATCTGGACAAGATATTTTCTGTAGTTTCTCTGAGCTCATTGCGTCTCTGCATTTTTAATCAATGTAAATATTAAAAAGAACTAGTTTTTGAAGGTCCAAGGGTGTATTGTTTTATCAAATTTATGAACAACATGATGAACGAATGTGTCAAAACTTTTCCAGATATATTAGTACGCACCATATGTCAATAACTAAGTCGCACTATGAGTAAGTTAGTATCTCAATTTCTTACGTCTCTCCATTCTTCCGAAAAAATCATCTATCCATGTTTAATTAAAAACCGAGTTTTTATCTTCATTTCCACATTTTCGAGAGGGAAAATAAACTTCATCCTTTTGCACTGTGAATTTGAGCGCATTTGCGAGTTCTTCCTCAACAATTTTTTCCACATGACCTTCCCACTTAGGCGAACTACGGCCATTGTGAGGCAAAAACTGTAAGTTTTTTCCGGTCTCCCTTTACAATTTGATGCCCTGCGCGGTGAAGTTGGTTTAGCATGACCACACTCACACTGTGAGAGAGCACGTGTACCGTGTTTTTACGCTCGTGAGTGTCATTTGCATGCGTGATTTTTTGCTAACGATTTTTGTTCTTTTTTTCGCTGAAATTTTCTGTTTTCTGAACTACAATGCGGCAAAGTAATCAGTAGAAGCGAAGTCAACAATGAATGAACATATTCATATGCGTGTATGTGTGTGTGCGCATAGCGGAAATGCCGCAGTTGGATATGTCATTGGCGAAAACGTCGCAGAACATTCATTATTCTCACCCACAATGGTTTACACGTGCCAGCTTGTGGTGCGTGCGAAGAGGGTGTGCGGTGAGTGAAAGTGAGAGGAGAAATGGAAGAATGACAGGCAAGCTAATGAATACAATTACTCGCACATGTATGTATAAATATAATATTACCAAAATAAACATGATTTAAATGTGTAGAGGGAGGACAATCAAAAAATTCACCGGTAACTTGCTTGTCGTGAGTCGGTGAGTCATATTTAGGTAGCTAAGTGTGTGTATACGAACATTAGTAATGCATAGAAAGCACAGTGTGAACTTGTCCCTAATACTTGTATATGCATCCTTACAAGAACAGTGTCTGCTAACAATATTATAGGCGTCACAAAGAACAATTTGTGAAAAAGAAATACAGAAGGAAAATACTCAGTTTAGTATTTAATTTAGCGATTAGAAGGTTTGCCATGAGCATTAGCTTTTAAAAGCGCTGCAGAAACAAAGGAATTACAGTTCAGAAAATTATTTAAAAATTACAATTAAAGAACAGAACGCTAGCATTACTCTATCTATATAAAGCTTATTATACATGCATAATCTTTCTAAAAGAAACTAAAAGAAAAAAAACTTAATCAAACAGGACAACGTGCACAAAGTTATGAATTATGAATCTTGGCGTCGAGGATATGCTCTTATTGCCAAAGAAAGGGCTCTTTTTACCTGGCTGCTTTCCCAGGCGGTGAACTAAACATTGAGAACACGTGAGCAGCCCAGCTGACCAGCTACTATCTGGTCCGCATTGATAGTTCTATGAAAGGTAATATTAACAGTTACAGCTTCCAGGAGCATTCAACCTAATAAATGATGTTAGTAAACTTCACACTTTGACTAAGCTGAGTTCCACAAGCATAAAGGAATATATAAGTAAGAGACCAATAGAGGAATATATTTTCCACCTGGAATTACTGAAATATGCTGGTCTACTTTAGAATAATATTGCGCAATCAGTCAACTACGACAAATTGAGGCCAGTAGTATAAAATTCCTGACAAGTTTAATTATAAACTTAATGAAATATTTTTCATGCTGCCAAAACGTAACTGCACTAATTTTAATGAGCATCACACATAAGTTCGAGTTTTTTTGGACCTTCTATAGTTTGAGTAGCAAACAATTACATAATCTATTTTATTTAGTAATAGTTTTTGAAGGTTTCCTTATCAGTTCTTATATGTTGGGTATATTATTTGCACTAAACTACGTAACTGCCCCGTCTTCTGGGAAATGATTAAACAAGAGTTTTTTTTCTCATTTTTCGTCCAATGAAAGTAAATAATTAAAAAGTCAAATATTAAGTATTCTTCTTACTTGCTTGAACATTAAAATTGTAATAAGAGGTATGTATACACCGGCTCATAACATTTATTTGAATCTTCTGCCAAAACGCATCAGAAATAAGATTTATTTCCTTATATACTTAGCTACGAAATTTGCAACAGCAAGAAGAAAACGTTGGAGACCTAATGAAGTATATAAATAAATGATCAATGTGACGATCTATGTCATTTTAGCCATATCTGTCTGTATATGCAGCTGTTGAGAGCTAATTAGAAACGCTCCCTTTTTATAGGTATGTAGCTGATGAGTATAAGGAAACAAATTTTTGATATACCGTTATTTATTTTCCTAGAAGTTTTGCATTATTCATGTTACTCTATTTACTACTAAATTCATTCTGTTTCGTAGTTGTGAAGTTAAAGTTCTTTTAATTCTTTCCCAAATAGTAAATGCGTTACGATATAGAAGGTGAATTAAGTGCGACAGCTAATTAGAAACAGTTGTTTAAAGAATTAAAATTCCTAAAGGTGTTAATTTTTATTAATAATATTATTGATTTCTGGTAAGGATGTGTTTCAAAGTTGTGGTTTAAAATATATTAAGATGTATTATTCAAGTTTTTTAATGAGGAATAGCTGCAGCTGCACACCTACCCTTCGCAGCTATATTTTTGACCTTCGTCGGTCTGGAAAGATGTCCAAAGGAATTCCGAATAAGGTCAAATGCTCAAAAAAAATTGTTTTGAATGTCCTTAAGCATATACAATATTTTAAAACTATTTTCAATATTCCACGGAAAGAAAAACCCCGAAAAACTTCAATAGAAATATAACTCAGAATTATTACTATCTCCCGAGGAGACGCAAAAAAGAGTTCCACTGACATTCTACGTGAAATTCAAGACGAATATATTGACCAAATATCCAACAAAACAATTTCCCGGTGTTTGGCCGTATCTGGACTTTACGGCAGGGCAGCACTACGGAAACCACTTCTGACTAAAATTCGTAGAAACGACGCTTAGACTTTGTCAACTCTTATTGACTAAGACAACAAATCAACGGAACGTTTGGAACGTTGTAACAAAAATTAATCGCTTAGGTCCTAATGGTCGAAGGTATGTTTGCCGTCCAATAATTCAAGAATTTGATTCTCGCTATTTTTCACGCGTACTGAAGCAAGGTGGAGGATCAATCAAGGTGTGAGAATTTTTTCCCTTTAATGGTGAAGGATTGATGTTATTTTAAAAAAGGAGAAATAAGTCGAAATTCTAATAAATGTCATTCTGCTATGGACTAAAGAGGAATTTGCTTGTTATATGGAAATTCCAACAAAATAACAATCAAAGCAAGCGGGAGTGTTGACACAACAGTCTTTTGTTGAAAATTCCATTACTGTTTTGTAGTGGCCTGAAGAGAACACATCTCTGTTGATGTCAAAAAAGCTGTACGTACCAAAAATATCACAAATATGGATGTCCTTTTTGATGAAATTAGCACGGCATGGCAAGCAACACTAGTGCTGCGCTGTCAAAGTCTTATAACCTCAATTCGCAATCGATGTGAAGCAGTATTAAAATAAAAGTGTTAAGTAACCAAATACTAGCTGAAAGCAAGCAATTTTTTTAAATAAGAGTATTTTTTGCTTATAAATTATTTTCGTTTCTAATTAATTGTCGCACTTAAATCGTTAATTCGACACATTTTTGTTAAAATCTTAAAAAAAGGACTTTTAATTAAAATTTTTACTATTATAGTTTAAGTTTAACGTAAGTTTCAACAAAATGAGTGAAAAAATAATCAAAATAAGTGATTTATGTTAAAATAACATCATTTACTTCAAACTATGTAGTGTTTCTTATTAGCTGCCAACAGCTATATGTACTCTAAACTGTCTCTCAGTTTCAGATATATCGACCTGCAATTTTGCACACGGTCTTTTCTCTTCATAAAGTTGCTTCTTTGTCAGAAGCAACAATTTCGGAGCACCATAGCATATAGCTACCATGCAAATTGAACGATCCAACCAAGTTTTTTTATTTTGAAACTTGGCATAGACTATTATCGAAGACAGCTCTACAATATGAGAAATTTTTTTTCAGATATATGTAGTTGCCACTCAAACTGAACGATCAGAATTCAATGAAAGATCATATTATACTCATTTATGATATAAGGAATGCACCAGTTTTTCTTGGTTTTCCTTTCATAAGCCCACCACAGGCATTAGCAGGTTTCATTGACAAAGCCAAATGATAATATACACAATTCAATGTTTGAAGGAGCTCAAATCACAAGCAGAAGTATATTCACACATTTATTAAAATTTTGGCAGCACTGAAACAACTAATATACATACTACTATGAGCAAGAAATAGTAAAACTTTGTTCATAATTTTAAAATTTTTAATTTTTCTTCAAAATGTATGTAGTCTTCTTCAAAGTAATCCCACTGGCCCTACTACACTTGCGTCCACGTTTTGTCCAATCCTATAAAGTCAGTTTGTGGTATAGCCTTTAAAGCGGGTAGCCGTTCATGTTTAATATCTTCAATTGACTCAAAACTGTTTCCTCATGGCGATCGCTGGCACGATATTGATTGAAAATCTGTCGAAAAATTCAAGGAGAATCAAAGCAGAAGAGTTGTCGGGCCGTAATTACGGCTATTTTTTACAAATAGCTTCGCACAAACGATGCATAACACTCAAATAAATAGTATTCCTTGTTGATAGTTTAATTGGTCGGAAGAATTTCGGAGTGCACCGCACCTCTATAATCGAAAATTTTTGACCTGCTTTGACGTGTTTTTTTTTCGGTTTCGGCTCACCTTTGCCACGATATTAGGCCGATTGATCGTCTGTTTCCGGGTAGTAAGCATAGATCTAAGACTCATCACTAGTACGAGTAACTAGCAATACACTTCATGGCATCTTTCTATTCGGAAAGCATTGTTTCACTGACTTTAACGCGACGCTGTTTTTCGAAAAAATTTATTGATATGATGGGTTCCAAATGTTTTCACTTTTCTTAAGCGCTAATGAACTTTCAATATGATTTGCACTGATCCTGCCGATATTCCAACAATGCCAATAAAATCTCTAACGCTTAATCGGCGTTTCTCAAGCACCAATTTCTTTATTTTATTGACGTGTTGCTCATCAGTTGCTGTTGATGACTGACCTGGACGTGGTTCGTCGTCAACGCGTCCTCGACCCTCTTTGCATAATTTGTAAAAATCAAAAACACTTGTTCGGGACAAACAATTATCACCGAAGGTTTCATCCAACACTCTGTATGCTTCGGCACCAGAAACTTGATTCCGCACACAAAATCAAATGGACCTTCTTCGTTGAATAATTTCACTCATCGTATAAAACTCCGATTCCGCTTTATGTACTTCAGAAAGACAAGCGTCTACTAAACACTAATAATTATTTTGATGTGACGTTTGGCACAGATGTCACGGACAGTCATACCAACCTACAAAAAAATATTTCGACGAATGTGTTTTCGTGAAAAATTTAAATCAAAAAGTCTTATAATTTCTTGTCCACAGTAGTGTTTATTATCAAGACAGCTTTCTCACAACATATTAGCAATTCATATTAATTTTGTATGTGTAAAATAATCAACTTCATACCTCCATATTAATATGAAATACTTTACTTTGCCGCGCTCAACAAAATATTTTATAAGAACTTATTAATATCTACTTATAGCTACATCTATGCTGTAAAAGTAATTGTTTACCATTTTGAAACTGTTGAATTTTTATCATTCGAAAAACTTTTACTGTCATTGCACAAAACACGCGTCGAATAATATTTTGAATATTTTTTCAAAAATATTTTTGTTTTTTGACGCGACACTCAATTTCGTAAACTTCCATATGCAATTATATAAAGCTTATTGCTACTGCCGCTCCGACGGAAAGTTGCGTCTGCTAACAGCGTTTGATTTTAAATATCAATCGAAAATAAGCGGACATTGCAATGTACCGTTATTGGAAATGCAACAGAACGAACGCTTTCCAGTCTCGTTCAATGTGCATGCCAGCTATTGAAATTCAATTACACACACATATGCATAAATATAGACATTATACACTTGTATACACACAGCTATACAAACATGTAAGGCTTTCTGCATAAAATGTGGGATTTTATCGCGTTAAATGAGGGCGCTACCACACTTTATTAACCCGAGCTATACATTGCCATGCCTGTGGGTGTGGTTGTGCTGCGCTTTTGGTTTGAATATCAATTGCAATAGAGAATGAAGCAATAGTCTTACATGAACAAGTATTTCTTCACATATTTTATACCACTCACGACATGCGGCAATAATACAATTTCAAATCAACAGGTCGTGCTATGAACATCAAGAGAAATTTTAAACTATTCTTTTGTTTTAAGAGCAAATTTTTTACTCTGTAGGATAAATGAACACTCACTAATCTTCATTTTACAATATGATCAACTGCTTACCCTGCAATGATGTGACCAGTTTGCTGGAAAAATAAGGCTAGTAAAGATTAGTTCTACGTCAAAGCGTACTACTATTGTACTTTCTTATTCTCCGGTTAGCTAATTGAAAATTGCTCTTTCCAAAATTGTTTGTGTGACGGATTTAGTTGTTTGTTTTTAGTTTGATTAGTTAGGTACTAATACATATGTAGATGTTTTCTCAGAAAGATTTGTATAGCTCTCTTAGTACATTTTTTCTTATTGAGGTAATAAGGGCTGTCAAATTTATTAGTTTTTGTTCAATTTCTAATAATAAATGAAGTATACTTTCTTAATGATTTTTTCCGCTAAATTCATTCTAATATGATTACTTGATTGAACATATTTGAAAATGCCATAATGATAGCTCCCCCTACTAAGAACAGCTTTAACAATCAATAAGCCTTCTCAACATGTTACGTCTCTTTACTATGCAGTAAGGGCACAATAGACCTAAGGTCGCGATGCATTCCTCATTTACCTATCTATCTACTATGCAGTATATATTTGGAAGGAAAGCGCAACTAACCAGTATGCTCTCCACTTTTATGCTGATAAATAATATCCTAATGTCCAATTGTTATACTCATGCAATACCACCCGAAAAAATATAATAAGTCTGTGACTGACAAACAAAACTACATTTTTGGGTGCTTTAACGCAAATCTTTAGTTTTGTCATCAAAATGAGCTCCTAATCAATACAAGCATGCCAACGCTTTATTTCATTTTCCATGCGCTTGTTGTAAGCCTCGGCTGGAATGGCTTTTAATGCCTTCAGCGAATTTTTGAAGCCACACGCTAGATGGTTGGGCAGTAGGACAGTAAAAGTCGACAATGAGTTTTGAAAATCTTTAATCCATTTTGTAGGTATGGAAGCCAGACCTCAGACTAACGAGTTTCTAAATAAATCGTTGACATGCCATGATCAGAGTAAACAGGTAACTAAATTGGAAAATGTGGAGATATTATGGCATCTATGAGTTTCGGATGACGTAATTTTGACAGCTTTTGGCGTCCAGGTTTATTTATGAATTTGTGTCGAATAAATTTTGTCCGCGTGTTTAGTAATTTTTGTCATTTCATTATTTAATGTTTCACGTTGGTTCAACGAGATTATTATGCAAGTTCACGTTCTCCGAAATGAGGCCCACTTCTGGCTTAATGGGGTAGCCTGATTTGGAAGCTTCAAAAACCGATTTTTTTTTGCTTAAATCTCTTTAAAAATAATCTAAGAAAATGTCCCCAAAGTTTTAGATGGGAATTTGAGATATTTTCGAAGCTAGAAGGAAAATAGTGACTAGCAGATATATGAGCAATTAGGCAGGAAGCGAAAACTTTGACGCGCGATTTCTCGGTTTTGCATTTTTACGATTTTTCTTAATTTTCGGGCAGGATAGAAAAAAAAACTAAACGTCATATGGATTCTGGGCAAAGTTTATTATCTTTGGCATTAAATTATCTCCTATTTAAACTAAAAAAACTAAGGAAAGTCAAGTTTGAACACATTTTTAAACAATATATAGTAAAATTTTTTTGGTCAAAAACCACTTTTTCCAATTTAAAAAAAAATCGAAAATTTTACACTTTTTTTCGGAATTTTTTTAGTTTAACTATAAGACAAATTATTAAAAAATATGAATCTCTTTGAATTTTTTGTTTCCGATAGAAATTGCGACCTTCATCCAGCCCGCAGTTCGACAAATGCACATGCGAGATGCATCGGGCAATTGCTTCCCAAAGGCAGAATATCAAATATTACGTATCCAAAAAATTTGTGAATGATGCTTAAATATATAACTATAAACCCTAGAAATATTGCTTTAATCACATATTTATTTTCTTCCCAAAGTAATCCTCAAAAAAACGACTTTTTTGAACCCTCTAAAGCAGGCTCCCAACTTAATGGCTTCATCAAAAAACAAAATTGTCGGCATTGATGTAAGACAAATGCTTGCGTGGTAATACAGAAATGGTATGGTAAATCCAAAATGTGAAAATGAGTTTAAAAGAGTGTTTTAAAGTAAGTGTGGTATTTTGATTTTACGAAGAGGAAGGCAAATCATATTGCTCAGGATGTTTCGAAAAATTGCTAGAAACTTAACACTCGATATTAATTTACGAGACCAGTGTCTGACTTTTAAAAATATCTAATGTTTTGAGCTGAGATTTTTTGATTGAAAATTTGAGCGTTTTCCGAATTAAATCCGAAATAAGTTTCTCTCCATAATATGAAACAAGAAAAAACGGTAACTTCGATTACCCTGAACAAATACAAAAGTTTCTTTATAGGCACTTGATTGCGATCGTTCATTTTGTATGGCAGCTACAGGGCGAGAGCATAACTTTTGATCGCATCTCAAAATTAAGGGACAAGTTCGCGTTTATACAAACAAAAATACAGACGGACATGGCTAAATCGATTTAGCTTGTAACGCTTATAATTTACATATATACCTTGTAACAAAAAGGTACCCGGAACTTGTAATTTAAATTCCCCCGGGTAAAATATATAAAAAAATGTATTCTGCTAAGTTGATAGGACAGTTCTTAATTACTGTGCCAAATGCGAGCGCGACCAGTCAACCAGTTTGTTTACAGCGTTACTTAATTCGGTACACACTCAGTAAAGCGTTGTTATTTTCACAATGGATAAAAATATTAAGCGAAGACTTTGTCTAAAATTTTGTATTTCTAACCGAATTTCGTGTGCGGAATCGTTGCGAATGTTGGAAAAGGCTTACTGTGATTTAGTTTTATCAAAAACAGCAGCCTACGGGTGGTAAAAAGCTATCAATGACGGTCGAGAAACCCTTAAAGACATGCATCGTTCAGGACAATCTTCGACCTCTTCAACTGATGAAAATAAGTACTCCAAAATCGTCAGGCAGGTGTTAGAGAGATGGCAAAAAAGCTCCACATCTCTCGCGAGTCCGTTGGAATGATTTTGGGTTTGGAATACGTTCTTTCTAGCCTCGTACCGATAAAGCCGAATTTTTTTCAAAAAGAGTACCGTAAACAGGTCTCTTTGGGCATGCTTGATCGTGCGAATTCTGATCCCACATTCATTATAACTGCCGATGAGACATGGGTTTATGAGTTTGACTTACAAACAAGTCAACAATCATCGGAATGGTGGGAAAAAAATGAGCCAAAACTAAAAAAAACTACGCTCAAAATTCATGGTGATGCTCAATGTTTTTTTCCAATATTCGTGGTTTAGTGCATCATAAATTTGTTTCGGAGGGATAGACGGTCAATAAAGAGTTCTCTTTTATCGTTTTGAGGTGTTTGGCTGGGAATATCCGTCGCAAATAGCCCGAATTATCGAAGAACAATTCATGGATTTCACACGATGATAATGCACCATCGCAACGAGCCACATTTGTGACCGAATTTAAAGCCAAAAACGGAATGAATAGCATCGATCGACCACCGTATTCAACAGGTTTGGCACCCTGTGATTTTTTCTTGTTCCCCAAAGTGAAAATGTTGCTTTTCTGTTTTCAAACACTATCTACGCGAGTTTATACCATTAGATTAGGAGAATATGCCAGTTAAACACTATTATACTTCTTTCAAGAACTTCTATATAATTTTGACTAGGGACATATTTCCTTAACTCACACACATGCGACCCAATTAAGACAACTTTTCGCCAATGTAGCACACATTTGAAAGTTAAAAACTACAAACCAAATCGATTTCACGCAATTGCATTGAAAACTATACAATAAAATATGCCAGAAACAATTGTTGCTATTGACTTACCTCACCGAGCATTTGCGGCTGAGCTCGAAACTCGACGGAACCACCTGATGAACGTCTCGGCTTGTTCATATCCAAACGCAGTATACCCGCTGGCCGTACGCGACGACGCTCACCCAACGCCTGCAATGCGGGCAGCGGCAGCGGTGGTGAGGTGGAAGATGTGGCCACTATGTCGACGGCGGCAGGTGTTGGTGCAACATGTGACAAGATGTCCATTGCACTGAGTGCAGTGGCGATCGGCGGCAGTGTTAGAGGAGCTGCCTGTGATGAAAGTGTCGATGGTGGTTGAACGATTGTGGCAGTAGTGGTGGCAATGCCAGCGGCAGTGACTGTTGGATAGCATGTTTGTGTTGTTTCCGAGTTCGTGGTTGCCACTGCTGTGCTTGCGGAAGCTGCAGCGCCCGCAAAGTTGTCGCTGGAGACAGTGTCGGTTACCTGTTGCATGCTCGTTCGGACTTTAAATAAGTTTTTTGGTTTCCTTAGCACTTTGATTTGTGATGATGGCTTCAAAACGACTCACCGCCGTGAGGAGCCTGTACGCAAAGGAGACTCAGCTCAGGACACGTCCGTTGTGCACCGTATTCACGACCGAACTATGTTGCTACTAATAATTACCAGACCGCAGCCAACTGGAAAATAAGCAAGTGAAGCGAATTGTTGTCACTGACCATCCCCTTGACTCCCCCCAACCCCCCGTGCTAGCCACAACCATTGCTTTCGTCTAAGTACATGCATATTCGCCTATGCATGGATGTGTGAGTGTGTGTATGTGTGCATACGTGTGAACAAATTGTTGCTTCGCCTGCGCGGCTGCTACTGCGTCCTTCCACACCGTCCAAGCCCACTGTTGCTCGCGCCTCCGCCGTTGTTTATGAGGCGCAATAACATGTTTGCGCCATTTCGCTTGTCTCCTTTTCATTTTTTGCCACTTTCCGACACATTTTTATTTCGCTTAGCTGGCAGTTTTTTGTGTGCGCTGACGCTGATCCCAGTCATTCATTGTCATTCACTTAGAAATGCAAACAATAGCCGGGACACCTCGGGGAATGAGTGATGATGTGGAGCCGCATTGCCCCCAAATGGGCGGCCGCGTTGCTCTCGGTTTGTGGAAATGTGTTTGGATGTGTGTGTGTGTGTGTGCGGTAGGTGTGTTTGAGGTCATAAATAGGCGTTAACGTGGCATAAATGCGTCGAACCCACTTACACGGTACACAGCCGCGTTCAGAGTAGCGGGGACAGTAAACAAAAAATTTCACTGACAAGCATACTTGGGCTCATGTGCAAATGTATATGTGTTTGCCTTGCATATATGTATGTGTGCACCATCATATATGCTTAGCAGTTTGCATTTGAGTATAATCGCGTGCAGAAACTTTATACTATAGGTAGCTATTTTTTTTTTGTTTTGAAAATAGACCCCGTCGGAAAGTTTTAGGATAAGCACTTGCAGACCCGTGTCTTTATATGAGTTCTCACAATGTGTGAGGTATCAGAATCTCATAACGATAAAGAGCGAAGATTGTGGAGAAGTATATATTTGCAGTTTCCTTGAGACTTTCGAAATGTACGGTGGGTCCTAGAAGTAAGAGCATTCAGTGCACAGAAGCTCGTAGTATACAAAGGTCACAACCACAATGTCTACTTCTAAGTGTTAGCGCTGAGACAGTCCAAAACGTGAGCCTCTTCAACTCAGGCTCTGACAAAACCATAGAACTAAGCTTTGGATGAGACTCTGAACTCAACTCAGGGGCATATTAAATGTTCATTAAAATCTGATTTGAGCATATGAATCTATAAATCAGAGTTGTTTTCTTCATTAAGATCAAATACCAGATCGGTTGATATCAATATTAAAACGAAAACTTACATTATCTGAAGGTGTAATGGGCGAAGAAGTCACAAGGAGCCAAATCAAGGAAATATGGTTATTGCGGAACGATATGAGTCAAGTTTTTGGTAAAAAAGTCAGGAAGAACCAATGCAATATGACATGCTGCATTATCGGTATGAAGGAACCAATAGTTATTTGCCTGCTGGGCGCTACTGAGGTGATGTGATTCCTGTCCACGTAGATGGAAACAAGGGCCTTAAGCCTGCTTCCGCAAACAGTTCGCGCAGTAGACTATGCCCATGTTGAACAAGTGCTTTCTGAGCCTACAGTGCCCTGTGTAGAGCGCGACAAGGAGGCGGAATTTGCCACGAGGAAGGTTGATTATTTCCTTAAACCTCCTAGAAGCAGCTTTGCATGGCGTATTCCTGCTGCCTGCTGCTAGTGATGTTCTCTCTTTCCTCCGTGCGGCGTGGCTCCTTAAGAGTGTTGAACCCCACTGGTATGCATGGTTCTGGTCCTATCATCTTGGACGCTGCCGCAGAGTGGGCTAGTTTGTCTGCTAGCTCATTTCCGGCTTCCCTTTATGTCCCGCGTAGAGAGCTTGAACACACATTCTTAATTTAAGGAAATCTATAAAGAGGATAGGAAGTAAATTCTCTGCTTCTTCTTCTTTATTGGCGTAGACACTGCATACGCAGTTATAGCCGAGTTTTCAATACCGCCCCAGTCGTTCTTTCTTTTCACTGTTTGGAACCAATTCTAATTCTCTAACAACCTTAAAATGGTAGTTTGGAGTTCGTCTTACATTAAATATTTCTATCGTTAAATTTTTAAGTGTATGTTTCAGTGAAAACTTTACTCCACTCGTAGATTTCAATTGTTAAAACGAGGTCCCCAATTTTACGCCTCCTTTCTCTTTATACCTTCCTTTCTTCCTCTGTTTTTTTTCACTTTTTATAAGTATATTCTTTCAAAAATTCCCCACTGGGCTGCCAGTTAACTAACCTCCAAAAAACGTGTTGCTGTCAAAATATGCTTTGTAAAAAATATATAACAACAAAAAATAAATTTCCAACTAACTGTTGTCCACGCTAAAAGCGCAGCAACGTGACACGTCCTTTTATGCTTCATTTCCTTCATTTCTTCACCTCACACGGCCTTACGTCCACACAAGTGAGGCGTGCAGAACCACCTTGCCAACGAGTGACTTTATAAATGTCCTTACAGAATCGTTTTGGCACAAAATGTCACATGCTACTCACTTTCGCTGCGCTTCGCGAGCGGGTGGCGAGTAGTTACACGTTTGAAAATTAATGTTTCGCTCGTAGCGTCCAAGCTTGAGTGATAGGCATTTGGCGAATGTCCGCGCAGAATTTTTCATTCCCACTTTCTTGCCTTCATATGCTCATTTTTAGTTTTTCAGGCCTTCATTTTTCATGTGCTTCTTCGTGTCATTTGCGCGTTGACCAGCGACGACGTGTAGTGAAGAGTGTAGGTGGGTTGCAACGCTTGGCGCGGCTACCGCTTATTTTGCTCATAAATTCTCACGCTTCTAACGAAAATTGCTCGGCTTATCTTGTTGGCCGGCATTCTTTGTACCTATCTCACTGTCGCTGCTGCACCTTATACAAGGGCATAAAGTAAAATAAAAAAAAAATTATAAATTCTCTTAGATATCATACGTGAACTCAGCTTATTCTAATAATTAGTTTGCTAATGGTGGTTGCGGAGAAGAGCATATTAAAACTGGAAATTTACATAAGTGAGGCTATGGCTTCACGAACTGCTATTTTTTAAGTTCTTGGAAGAAAAACAAAATTTTAACAAATTTGTAATTAAAAAGCAGTTCCTTGTAATTGTCAAATTCCTTCTCAGAATGAACTAATATTATATAATAGAAAAATATAAAAAGGTGGGTAAAGTGACTATCTAACGACACATTGTAATAGCACCAGGACTAAATTCACCTCACCTTATTGAAACATCCCGTGCCTCTGATGAAGTTCGTTAATATGAAAAGTTTTATCTGAGCAATCTCCGAGACGTCGTCAAGAAACGCTCGACCGATAGTTGCGTTTCTCTTCTTATATAGAGTAAAATAAAAATTCTTATATAGAGTCTTCCAATACAGTGGAGGTTTTATAGATCTCCTGACAGCTTCTACAATAATCCAGCGTTTCTAGCCTGGGGCAGATACAAAACTCATGATAGCAAAGTATGAAAGTATAAACACTACTTTGATATACTTCTGATAATGATAATTATTGCTTCATTTTATTATCTGTGAATTTCAGCAAATCTAGTATCTGCTTTACTAATTACTGAGGTACTAAGAGGTTTTAAAAATACTTGAACTTAAAATTTTTCCAACTGAAAAAAGGTCTGTCTTAAATATGAGATAAAGATGGCCCGTATTTGCCTTAGAACTCCTAGCGAAAGGATTTCTGGTGTGTATTTGAGGTTGAAAAAAGTAACTTTTAAGGACAAGAAATAATTATAATTTTTCTTAATTAACTAAATGGCGACCTCAGAAAAATTTTGTCCGCATTTTTGGGAAAAAATCAAAAATTAATTGTTAAAAAAAATTGAAATTAAAAAAAAAAAAAAAAAATTTAAATTACGGCAGAGAATGAGAATTCCATTACTTTAGTTTTTCCACCTAAAGGCTTCAGTGTGGAGTTCTCAAACTACTGTATTTACTACAAAACGTCTCAAAAACATCATAAAACTATAAATTTGAATTCTTCAGTCAACACCAATTTGATCCTTATGAGTTCTTCTAGTAATTGTTCTTGTTGTAGTGTCAGAATTCTGCCGAATTGACAGCCCTTGGCCGGATAAAAAATAAGGGTCCGTTTCGGACTGTCGTCGGAAGAGGTGATTCAAGTAGTGAATCTAATCGTCAAGGAGTACGTAGTGAGATGACTCTATTGCTCCATATTCCCGTCACCTTTTATACTCATCGTCATGTCGAACTTTAAGCCTTACGTGAGTGTGATCCGGCTGTTTAATAGCAAATAGCTCAACTGAACGCTCTCCAGCGTCTTCGCATGCCTTAATAATTTGCCTGAAATCAAAACCTCACAAACAATTAATCAGCTAGCAAGTACCGCAGCGTCGAAAATCAATTGCTCATTGGTTGATTGTTAGTTTTCAATGTTGCTGTTCATGCCTGAAGCTGGCAATCAAGTCATGCCCCAGTGATTAATGTTTGTATATATGCATGTGCTTAAATACTAATGGCTCCAGTAGCTAGCGAGTCGATGTGACGAAGTGACCACCAGTGGACCTTACAAATTACCAACTAATCCCCATCATTTATCTTCAGTACAACTACGTACATAGATACCTACTCACTATACATACATAACTACTTACCATACTTACATATCATTTACTTGAAATTCAGTGGCGAATGTCACGTTGACTTCTCAGGTCATCGCTGTCATGCCTTTTAACCCTCGAAGGCTAAACTCGATTCCGCTTTTTGCCATTTTGTCTTTTGCTTGTTGCAAGCTAAGTGTGTTTGTCACTTTGCTGGCTTTGCCACTCTACATGAATTTGTCATTAAATTAATTGGAACGCTTTAGGTGAACTCAGCAAATGAGTGGCGGATGTCTTACTTAAGCTTTGTTTTGGATACTAAACAAAAGTGAATGATGGTTGTCACACGCTGTTGCAGAGAGCTTTGTGCTAATTATTTGACCTATAAAATATTCAATTACTAGTCATCTACGAAAAGGACGAAACCTGTTATAATTAAAGCGTATTAGGTAGTAGTCGAAAAAGTCTTTTCGTATTTCTAAACCAACTTCAACTTATTTTTTTTTTATATTTATAATGAATTTTAATTAACCAAATATGTACAATTTTGGTCGAACACTTTTTGCCATTTTTCCGCTAGAGACATTATTCCATCAGTGTGAAACTTTTTGGGTTTCTCGGCGAAAAACTGAGACAAGTAATTTTCACAGACCTTTCTTAAAACCAACTTTACTACATTAAGGGAGTTCTGCATTGAACGAAACAAATGGTAGTCCGATGGTGCAAGGTCAGGGCTGTATGTTGGATGCATCAAAACTTCCCCGTCAAGTTCTCTTAGTTTTTGTCGTGTCATCAAAGATGTATGTGGTCCAGCCGGAAGACGAAGCCTTTTCTGTTGATCAGTTTTGGCCGTTTTCTTTCGATTGCGTGTTTCAATCTCATCAGTTGTTGACATTAGAATGTAGAATCAAACGTTCGATCAGGCTGGTGCAGCTCATAGTGGATGATTCCTTTACAATCCAACCAAACACTCAGCATAACCTTTTGTGGCATCAATCCTGGCTTTGCGCCCATTTGTTAAGCTTCACCATGCTTGTACTCGTACCATGATCTTTTTCGCACATTATTGTCGTGTTTGCTTCACTTTTTGTCTCCTCTTACCATGCGCTTCAGAAATGATTCGATTTCATTTCGTTTCTGCAAAGTATCGCAGATGTTAATTCGGTATATTAAATGTCTCACAATCAATTCATGTACTACCCAAACATCGAGCTCTTTTTTGTAGCTAGCCTTTTTAAATAGTTCAAAACCGTTTGATGATGAATGTTAAGTTCCTAGCGATGTCATGGCTGCTCATGTGATGGTCCTGGTCAATCTTTTCCATAATTTCATCGACTTTTTCAGCCAAAGGTCGATCAGAGCGAGGTGCATCTTTCACAACGAAATTTTCCTGAATGAAAGCGAGCGAACCATTGTTGTGCTACACGAACTAATACAGCATCGTCTGCGTAAGCTTCACAAATTTCATTGATGGCTTGCTTGGCTTTCTTCCATTTTTTATACAAAAAATTCTAAATTTTTTTTATTATTTCCACTAATTTTTGAACAGCTGTAAGTTTTTCTCAACTTCCCCAAAACTAATTTTTTTCTGGTTAAATGAAGCTTAAATCTGACCTTTCCAACACTATATAGTATCATACAATGTGATTTATAGCACTGGAGATATATGACTTCAATAATATCTATGGACAAAATACGAAAAGACTCTTTCGGGGTAGTCGAGATTTGATGCCGTTTATTCAAACAATTAGCGCGCAAACTAACACATACTTACCCGGCAACTCATAAGAAACGAAAAGGTTGAATGATCACACGTACACAGTTGCGCTTAAAGAAACTCATATACGTAGAAACTTTAACAGAAATTTTTGTTAGCACTGTTGGATAATTAACCGGTGACTTAACCGGTACGTGGCTAAATTGCCCCCGCATTTCATGATTTTCCACACGTTTTCTTATGGTAAAGCGTTATTTTGAGACTAATAACATTAACACGATTGGATCACATTTTATGAAGCTTTGAAAATATTCGAGTTAAGGTTACATAGTACTTTAACACAAGAATATCCCATAATTTAGTTATATCGTTGATTTTAAGAGCTTGTAACTTTTAAAAAACATAAAATTTGCAAAATCTCATCGGTTCTTTATTTGAAACGTTAGATTGGTTCATGACATTTACTTTTTGAAGATAATTTCATTTAAATGTTGACCGCGGCTGCGTCTTAGGTGGTCCATTCGGAAAGTCCAATTTTGCGCAACTTTTTCGAGCATTTCGGCCGGAATAGCCCGAATTTCTTCGGAAATGTTGTCTTCCAAAGCTGGAATAGTTGCTGGCTTATTTCTGTAGACTTTAGACTTGACGTAGCCCCCATGTATCGCCATCTTGTTGAAACCACATGTCAACCAAGTTCAGTTCTTCCATTTTTGGCAACAAAAAGTTTGTTAGCATCGAACGATAGCGATCGCCATTCACCGTAACGTTGCGTCCAACAGCATCTACTACGACTATTTTTTGTGGGGCTACGTCAAGTCTAAAGTCTACAGAAATAAGCCAGCAACTATTCCAGCTTTGGAAGACAACATTTCCGAAGAAATTCGGGCTATTCCGGCCGAAATGCTCGAAAAAGTTGCCCAAAATTGGACTTTCCGAATGGACCACCTAAGACGCAGCCGCGGTCAACATTTAAATGAAATTATCTTCAAAAAGTAAATGTCATGAACCAATCTAACGTTTTCAAATAAAGAACCATTGAGATTTTACCAATTTTATACGTTTTTGGGACATCAAGCTCTTAAAAATCACCCGATATAAGTATGCCCTTGTTAGTTTATGATAGCATATAACCTGAGTTGAGTTGTTTTTATTACTGAATTTGTATATGTTGAAATTTCTATCTCAAACTCGAAATAAGCTCATAGCTGTTTCAATAAAACAAGGTGGAATAAAATTTTATAAAAACTGTAATTCGTTTCTTCTTAAGATATTACACATAATAAAAATCATAAATCATAAAAAAAAACTATTTATTTTATTGTGATTATATTCTTATAATATTTTCTTATTTTCTTATTTCCTCTAATTTTATAATTTATTATTATAATATTTGGAAATAGTTATAGAAGAGAATTTGAAAAAAATTTTAATTTCAAACTTAAATATTTTTTGAAGTAAAATAATAAATTTATAAAAATTTAGCATCAATTTAATTTCAATAACGCTTTCAGTGAATATGCACCAATAAATATTCATACATGTGTGTGAGTGCTCTTTTAATGCTTGCTTTCTCTTCTTTAGCCAAGCGCATTATTACCAAATCATAAAAAAGAACTTCAGTCTCAACATTTAAATGGCTGCGTTCGTTTCTAAAATCATAATCAGAAGCTTAAATGGAAAATCGAAATTCGTACTCGTAATCGTTCTTATAATATTCTTATTTTTTTTCATGAAGAGTAGTCTCACATACATATTTTTATATTAGGGTGTCCCTTATATCCAAGTTGATTTGGTTTTTGCCTATGTTTCAGTGTCTGACATAAAATTTTTGTATAAAACAATTCGCAGTTAAAGTTTTACATCAAATGCGCTGCGCAGCCATAAAGTACACCATGCCGTATGCGCAACAGAGAGTTTATAAGGCACTTGCATGAATGCTCAGTACATTTGATGGATAACTTTAACTGCGTATAACTATAAAAGAAATGTTTTTATGTAAAATGTTTTTATGAAATGAGCAGAACTTTTTTGTAGAACAGAAAGTTTTTTATTATAATAGACTTTCATCAGAAAATTTGGTTATATTTTTTAAAGCAAAAAGACAAAACTTATGATGTAGGCGGAACATGATATAGGCACGATTTAAATAAAGTTATTAATTACGTTAGATGATTATTTAGACCAAAACCTGAAACTTAAAGCGGCATAGCAAACAAAAAATAAAATAAATTTGGGAAATAACGAAGACCCTAATGTACATGTATGTATATTTCTATATACATACTATGTATGTATGTATGTATGTATTCATATGTATATTTATTTCTAAATAAGTTTACATCATTTATGTTACTAACTTTAGAATGACTTCCGACTTTTTCTATGCTAACAGCTTATCACTGAACGAAATGTCAGATGTGCCTATATGCTAGCGTACAAAAATATAAAAGTCTTAACGTTAAGTATATATTAAATGTTATATTAACTGTAACATTTCAACAGCCACCTAAATTAAAATCTACATTAAAACTGCCATTTTTTCTTTTAGTCTTTTACTTGCTTAAATAAATGTCTGATCCGTTAATCAGTATTTGGCAGTCTCATTTCGATTTCGCACAATTTTCTTCAAAAATGCGAAATAGCAAAAATAAACATTGTCACGCATATGTGTTTGTGTGTGTGAATGCATGCAGATAAGTACACCGAAAGTATATTTTTTCTTGAAAATTCAAAATATCTCATAACTACACATTATTTTCGGCATCAGCACGTACAGCGCCTATAAGTATGCAAAAAAAAAAGCATAGCAGCCAATGTAATACGAAAGATTGAGCATGGGAAAGTGTGAAACTGTGTGTGTGTATAACTAAGTGTGTACATACGTGTGCGTGCGTACAGACATTATTGAAACACATTTGATCTACCACAACAATGTTTATCTAATACGTCTGCCTATGAGTATATGGGAATATAATATGCATATGTGGGTAACTTCAAGCCGTAGACATGAGAAGATTTTTTAGGGTGGTTGAAATTGTATCGGTACTGATTTAAATTTAATAATTAATAATAATTTAATATTTTATCAAAATTTAAAATTTTATCGAAATTTAATATTTTGCCGAAATTTAAAATTTTATTTATCGATGTTTTATATTTTATTAAAACTAAAAATTTTATCGAAAATTATTTTTTCATCGAAATTGAAAATTTTATCAAAATTTAATATTTTATCGAAATTAAATGTCTTTAAAAATTTAATATTTTATCGAAATTTAAAATTTTATTTATCGATGTTTTATATTTAATCAAAAATAAAATTTTTATCGAAAATTAATATTTTATCGAAATTTAATATTTCAGCAAAAATTAAAATTTTATCGAAATTTAATATTTTATCGAAATTGAAAATTTTATCGAAATTTAATATTTCAGCAAAAATTAATATTTTATCGAAACTTAATATTTTATCAAAATTTCATATTTTATCGAAACTTTAATATTTCAGCAAAAAATAAAATTTTATCGAAATTTAATATTTTATAGAAATTAAATGACTTTTAAAAATTTAATATTTTATCGAAATTTAATATTTTTTCAAAATTTGATGTTATTATTAATGGAAATTTTTATTCTTAATGGAAATTTAATAGTTTTTCAAGTTTCAGTGTTTTATTGAAATTTAATATTTTATAGAGAATTAGTATTTAACCAAAATTTAAAATTTTATCGAAATTTAATATTTTATCGAAATTAAATATCTTATCAAAATTTAATATTTTATCGAAATTTAAAATTTGATCGAAATTTAATATTTATCAAAATTTGATTTTAATATCGCAATTTTTATTTTTAATGGAAATTTTATATTTTATCAAGTTTCAGTATTTTATCGAAATTAAATAAAATCAAAATAAAATATTTTGTCGAAATTTAATATTTTATCAAAATTTAACAATTTATCGAAATTTATTGTTTTGTCACAATTTAATATTTCGTTGAAAATTAATATTTCACCAAAACCTAATATTTTATCAAAATTTAATACTTTATCGAAATTAAAACAATTAGTCTACTAGACTCAAATAAGATAAGCTAGAAAATAATTTTAAGAAATGTGCCACCCTAATGTTATATTATTCTTTTACTGACAAACACGCGCGGCAGTCATATGCTCGTTTGTCAGCCATTTCGCATAATTTCTTGTTGGTTTTCATATTAGCATGTGCTTGAGCCTTATTGATAACATGGCTGAAAGATTACATATTGCTTTACCCAGAGAGTAGAAGCTTTTGGAACATAAAATTTTGTATAGGATTTCTTTTTTCATAAAATAAATATATGTACATAGTGGTTAACGGAGGACTTCCAATGAAATTTCCATAGCATACTTTTAGTAGCAAAAAAGAAAAGAAGAGAGAGTAAGGTAGAAGTTAGATTGGTCATGGTATGATATAGCAGTTGCCTAAAAAACTCACAATTTAACTACTAAACACCAAAATTTGTTCACTGGGTATAACATTGTCTAGCTAACTAAAGGCATATGCAATTTGTTTGTTTATTCAATATGAGTTTTTCATCTGCATAAAACATGAAAAACCAAATTGAAGTATATGCTCTCACTCCCTCAAGCGCTTCTGCGCAAGCAAAAAGTAACAAACAAAAAACAAAAACAAAAAAAATAGCTTACACTGTGCCACAGCTGATTGTAGTAGACAAGTAAAAGTTATTTTATCTTTGTTTTTGTTATATATTTGTGTTGTGTTGCGCACTTGTTTGTTTGTCTAGCATAATTTTGCCGAATTTGTTTCAATATGCTTATCATACTTGGAAGCAATCATCAATTCTCACAGTTATGCATATTTTACGTGAGTCAAATAATGGCAGCTGACAACACACACACACACTTATACACTTATACACTTTTACATACTTACACTTTTATATTTGTATGTAGCTATTTATGCTCTTTTACTTGTTCACTCCTTCAACTTTACCGGCATTCTTATAAGTGAGTGCTGTCTGTGCTGGTTTGCCATGACGTATGATTAATATGCGAATTCTATAATTTAATATATGCGCTGATAATGTTTGTTTACTTTTCATGCCTACATAACGGTAATTGATTGCTTGACTGTTTGATATCTTTAAATATATAAACCTAAGCTTTCCATTCTTTTTGTTGTTTTTGCTTTACTTTGTTTGGTGTGCAGTGATTTAGTTAACTAACGTTACTTAATATGTGCTTTAATGCTTAACGGATTACTGCTCACATTATTAGATTACAAACAAATCATATTGTGTGCTATTTCAAGCATATTATTCGCTTGACATGGCAGCTCGCTTGTATAAAGACACATATGTATGTTTATGCTCATACATATGCTTAAACGATTACAATATAAATGCAATTAGTCTGTGCTTTAAGCCGTGAGCCAACATTACACTACACATTACTAGTTCTCAAATAAGTTAAAATTATGATAATCCTTAGTATATATGAGCAACCACAAATTTCATATATTAAATATAAAATCTACGCGAAAGTCAAAAGTTCAATTAAAATCAGATTTTTAAATTAAATATTGAAATATTGAAAATATATATATATATATATATATATATATATATATATATATATATATATTATTTTTTTTTATATATATATATTTTTTTTTTTTTCAGTTGAAGGCCCAAATAGTGTGAAATGAAACATAATCGGTTTTGAAATTGAAATAATAACATTACTGCCAAAATTTTTTCTCTTGTTTTGTATATACTTGTACTTCTTCATCCTATGACCTAACTAACACCTTTTTTATGTAATCAAAATTAGAATTTTCAAAATGTCATTGTGTAATACTACTACTATGAGCAAAAAATAGTAAGACTATCCTCATAATTTTAAAATTCTTAATTTATTCTTCAAAATATATTTGCTTTTTTCAATTTAATGCTCCTTGCCCAGTATACTTGGGCCAACGTTGTTAAAGTAAATTTCCGGAATAGACTTCAATGCGCGTAGCGATTCACGTTTAATGTCTCCAATTGACTCAAAACACGGTCATTTGAGTTTTTTGAATAGCCAGAAGTCACATGGAGCTAAATCAGGCGAATGCGGTGGTTGCGATACGGTGTTCGTTGAAAGCTTGGCTCACGAAGAATCAATGCAGTAAGCGACGGTGCATTATTGTGGTGCACAGACCAAGAGTTTTCGGCCTCTTTTTACGAATAGGTTCGCGCAAACGACGCATAGCACTCAAATAGTATTCTCTGTTGACAGTTTAGCCGGCCGTTAGGAATTTAGAGTGCACCACACCTCTATAATCCAAGAAAGCTGTCAACATTACCTTGATTTTTGACCTGCTTTGTCGTTGGTTCGTCTTCGACTCGCCTGCTCCGGGTATTAAGCATAGATCCAAGACTCATCGCCAGTAGTTATATGTTTTATGACATCCTGGTAGTCGGAAAACAATTCTTCTCAGACGTCAACGCTGATAAGTCTCGTGCTTACACTTTTCTTATTCCCAAATGATATTTCAAAATGGTTTTCACTGATCTTTATAATATTCCAACGATAGCAGTAAGGTCTTTGACTGTCAATCGTTGATTCTCCAGCGTTAAGTCCTTTATTTTATTGACATGTAGAGCATCAATTGATAAGCTCAGTTGATGTAGATGCCCATCCTGGACGTGGTTCATCGTCGATGTGTTCTTGACCCTCTTTGAATAATTTGTACCAATCAAAACCATTTGCTCGCGACGAATAATTATCACCGAAGGCCCTTTCCACCATTCTGAATGTTTCGGCACCAGAAATTTGATTCCGCACACAAAATTTATTTGTTTAATTTCGCTCCTCCCCTTAATCGCCGAATGCATTTGGCACAGATGGAAATAATTGATGTCAAGTATTTTTTTCAAAAATTTCTAATTTTTCGATTTTGAAGTAAACTTCACACGAAGACGGGTGGATTAGCTCATATATACTCCTGTATACTTTTTTCTAACTTAAATTATTCTTTAAATATTAAAGTAATACTCGCCAAATGAGAATGCTCGAAAGTAAAAATTATGTTGTGACATTAATTTCTAAACATGGCGTTAAGGCATGCCATTAAAATGCATGGCACACCGACAAGTAAATTTCGCAAGCGCTAACTTCGTATACTTAAAATTAATTTTTCGTGTAAAAAATTACAAAAATTTATAACGAACTTAAGTAAGCTTGCGCAGCTGCTTAACTGCCGTTATTCTAAATATATTGACTCCATTAGCAGCATGCACGTCAGCGTTGCCAACGCACATTCGTTTCATTTCGTTTTGTTGCTTACAATTTGAGTCTACTTGCTTATAAACTAACTGCCGTTATGCTGCGCCTAATGCCGCGACTTAGCACATTAATTTCTCGTGTAATTTCATCAAATATACTCAAAATGTCGTCACTTTGCCCAGACGCATGCCGAGCAATTTGCGCTGCTTCTTCGCACTCAATTTCGTCCAAATGGTGCTGCTCCCCTCGACCAGCAGAAATTCATCGCATAAATCATCCGGCTCCTTGGTGTAGTGGAAGTCTTCGCAGTGGAATTTCTCCGAACGTGAATCGCCCGAAACGAAGCCGCTTTCGGGACGTGACAGCGAGGCTGTGTGCCAGTTTAGCTGCTGGAACCAGCGTGCCACTTTCGCTGTCGATGAAAGCTATAAATACGGGAGAGGCAGAAAAAGAGAGAGTGTGCGTGAGCGATAGCGAAAAATTAATAAAAAAGATATTAAAATACAACAAAAAATATGATATGAGAAACGTGAGTTGGGTTCCAATAAGATTTTAAGCATATAAAATATAACATATTACAACAACAATAGAGATAAAGTATGCACATATCGATGATTTTAACCCAGCGCTAAGCGCCTACATCAGCCTCACGGCAAAGCGAGCCTGTCATTTATGAAATATTTGCCGAAAATTAGTCGCGGATTTATGGAGTGCGTTCTGCGTCACGCCTACTTAAGCATTGTTGGCTGAAAAACCGTCTTCTCTTTGCTTTTTTTCTTGCGTAATTTTACGCAAGCTTCATAAGCAACTCCGCGCTTTCCTAGCCGTTGCTCTCCTCCTCATTTGCTTGCCGCTCTTTGCTTGCCTGCCTTCTACCGCCACTTGTTACTCCGCCGTTTGGCTTTCCTGGTGTTCATAGCTGCTTCTCAAGACGCCGGCATGCCTTGTGGTTCATAACCGCCGCGTCGGGCACCGGCAGGCAGGCAGGCAAGTGATAAATTGTGCCATTACGGCCTAGAAGCCAAAAAAAGCAAACAGATGCGGTAATTGAATACCGAAACGGCAAACGTGTCTTCCAGCAATGCTCACACACACCAACAAACAAACACACACATATTATTTATATATATACATATGAATACTCAAGCTCATATGGCAGCGCGTGTGTGTGATTTGGTAAGAGATCGTCCTTAATTAAACGAGTTTTATGCGCTTTCATAAAATATTGCGCATCCATACAAGCATAAATATTGCACAATAAAAGAGAGAAAGAGCATTAACGATTAAAATTTCATTTTGGGTTGCCGCCATTAAGCAATTTGTCCCTAATTGTGTGGCAAATTTTAAGAGGCGACGTATACATGTATATGTAAATATGTACATACATTTGTATGTATAAGGATATCTGAAAATTTGTAGGAGATTATGCCTTGTAGCAAGCGATATGATCTACCAAGAATAATGACTTTTCCCTAAGCAATATTTAATTTAGTACGTAGGATGTACCAGTACAAATTTAAAGCCGCAAGCACAGTTCCGGCTTTTTCACCGCCTATCTTTTTATCATCATTTTATTTTTATTACAATATAACTAAATAAAAGCGCAAAAATTGCTTCTAATAAGGCTTGTTTAGAAACTGTATTGTAATCGCACGACTGCAACGAAATTGTGTTACGCAACGAAATTCCGTCACACTCGCAGAATGCAGCGCATTACTAGAATTAAAGCAGTGCCAATTTAAGTTTTCTATTTTTTGGTGTAATAATTTCAAATAGACAGTTACTAGGTTGCCACCTGCTAAAAAGTTTCAATTAAAAACAAAATGTGAAATGGTAAGGAAACAACAAATTCAACATATTCAAAAGAAATGAAATTTAATTTAAGTTTAAAAAATGTGGTTGCCACCTGTTTAACATTTTAATTAAAAAAATTTAATAAAATAACTGAATTATTTTCATATGGTTATTATAAATGTTTAAGGATTCATGTAGTTGAACATATTTTCTGTGGAGTTGCCACCTGTTTACAATTTTAAAGTAAAAACAAAATATGAAATGGTAAGAAAATAAATTTTAAAAATTTTATCTTTTAGAATAAAAATAATAATAAAATAGCTGAATTGGTTATTACAAAGGGTAAATAATATATTTTCTGTGGAGTTGCCACCTGATTAAATTATTATTGAAAAAATAAAATATGAAATGGTAAGAAAATAAATTTAAAAAATTTAAAGTTTAAATATAAGCTCAAAAATGTGGTTGCCACCTGTTTAACATTTTAGTTAAAAAAATATTTATAGAGTAACTGATTTGTTTTCATATGTTTATTACATAGGTTTAATAATATGTACAATTGAATATATGTACATATTAACTGCGGAGTTGCCACCTGACTAAGCGTTTTAAGTAAAAACAAAACCAATAAGGAAAGGTTACAAACTATGAGTATGTACAAAGAAAATAATTTAGAAGCGGTGGCTGCCACCTGTTTATTATTTTAGTTGAAAAAAATATAAAAAGATAATATAATTATTTTAATATGACTATAACATTGCAAAGGTTAAATTTTTCGCACTGTTGCCGATATTTTCAGCGGAAAAAATAGAAGATATTTCCTTACCTACAAGCCAGATATATGTATGTACATATCAAATAAAGCTACTATTTGAAAAGAATTTTGAAGCGGTGGTTGCCACCTGTACAACATTTTTTTCGAAAAAATTTGATACGAATACTGAATTATTTCATATGTTTACCAGGAGTAAGTTAAATAACTTATAAGCTTGAAGATATTTTTTATACTGGTTGCCACCTATTTGAAACAGTAGAAGATTTTTTTCTGGAAGTTACCAACTGATTAAAACACTTTATTGAATGCAATGATAATAGTCTTCAGAGGAGTTGCCACTTGTTTGAAACATTTTAATTAATGCAACGAAAATAAATACTGTTCAATATATTTTTTGAAGGTGTTGCCACTTGTTCCAAACATCTAAAACATCATCAAAGAAGGAAGATATTTTCAGTAGACTAGCCACCTTCTTCAAACAATTTATGTAATGCTAAATATTAAAGTTTCGATTAGACAGGTGCACTGGCGGCCAAGACAAAATATCTCCTATCATTAAGCAACGGATTCGCGACTTGGCTCGCAGGTCCCTGTTGACAGTCATAATTTCAAAGTCGTAAATAATTTCATCTATCGTGAAACCGGCATCAACACCAGCACAGCAGCAATATCAGCCTAGAGATCCAACGCAGAATCACTCTTGCCAACAGGTGCTCCTTTGGACTTAGTAGGCAATTGAAAAGTAAAGTGCTCCTTGAACGAACAAATTTTACAATTCTCTCATCACTCCCGTCCACTGGCCCATTGTGCATTGGCATCCGCGAGTACCGCAGTCGATGGAAGGAATCAGTGAATCAAGAGAGAGCGGATACGCTGGTTAGGTCAAGTTGTCCGGATGCAAGGGATCACTGTAGTTTTGAAGGTTTTCGGTTCAGTTAGGCTGTCAGGATTTTTTTAATATAATATATAAATTATATTCTTCATCCTTGCGCTGAAATAAGTTATTTAGTTTGGGTTAATGTAGATTGTATTTTGTTTTTATATTTGGTTGTGAAAAGTACCTAAAGTTGGCAATATATAATTGCCTAAATATTGTTTTATAGTTTATTAATTAATTAGTTTTTAACCAACACTTAATAATTGGAATCCAATCAATTCGCAGGCTCTTATTACAGAATGACGCTATTCACACTTACTATATGCTATGCTCCATTAGATGATCTTCGTTTAGGAATGGTGTTCGCTGTGTGTGGAATAACCAAATATTGCCTACATTTCGGCGCAACAAAAGCCATACAAGTCATTCTCAAATATTCATTTTTGTGAAAACCTAATACTTTATTATTTCATAAATCACTAGTATATGGTATAATGTGACAACATTGTTTAAACAATTTATTGGCCGTTACAAATCATTAACGCTAATTAAGTGCCGTCGAAACTTCTATGCTTACTCAAGTAAACTACAAGGAATATAACAACTTGCTTAAGCAATTTCCATAGTACCGAAGTACTATTTTACTATTTGTTGATAATTTAAGACTATATTTAGCATTATATGTATTCAATGGACTTTTCTGTTGATGATATGTAATAGCTTAGAAGACCATAAATTCAAGTATTTACCTAAAAGCCTTAAAGTATATAAATAGTTACATATTTAAAGAAATGTATTGAATAGGTTACTAAGTTTGAAATATTATACAAAATTAATTGAGCATTTTTTTTTGTTGAAGTGAGAGTAATTATTGAGTAAAGACATTTTTTAATTTTTTTCAGTTCATTTTCCATTATAAGGTTTCTATATTTATGTACTTTATATATGTGTCTAGGTATTAGAAATTTATGCCTTGTGAATGTAACACGTGCTAACAATTGCAATTACTACAACAATGTGGAGACTTAAACAACTAATGGGGTACTAAAAATTGTACATTGGGGTGTCCGCTATTACCCAAATTGTGTTTTTTTTTTTAGCAGTCGCCAACTCAAGTTTCCGTTTTTGCACTAAAAAACTTATTCACCTTAAACAAGTTTACTTTTCTTATTCCAACCTGAGTAATAGCGCACACCCTAATATACTAACTTATGAAACACTGTTTTCGAGTGCTCTCATAACAAGTGTGGTAGCTCATCACTATCTAAATTTTACTTTGAAATCATCATATTTCTTTGCAGGTATAAAAACAAAAAATAAAAGGGAAAAAGTCTCATTAACTTGCTTGAGCTTGTCTTGTTTTTAAATAGATTTAAGATTTTATAACTTATTGTTAGGTACGCTTAAAAAAATAAAAATATGCAATAAATAAAGAAATATTGAAAAAAAGTTTTAAATAAACTCCTTTCAGAATATTTCTTTTATCAGAGTTATTTCAAAACTTTTGAGCATTTTCTCGTTCATTCTGTGGTTTTTCCTTTACAACTATAGCATTCCAATAGAAGATGTTATAATTTAATACCATGATATGAATTGAAAATAAAAAAAAAAAACAAAAAGTGAGAAAAGTATACAGATTATCTAACATCTTAATTGTGTAAAATTTGAATCAACAGACTAAAATCAACTAATAAATAGATAAAATTATTAAAAAATCTTATTATACTTGAAGAAACCTATTTTTACAGATTTTTCCAAAAGCCACGCATATTCGAAAATGTTATTTAAAAATCATAAGAAATGGCTATAACCGCGTAAACGATGTCTATTCCAATAAACAAGAAGAAGAAACGGACTCAGACCTCGCACTTAAAAAATCTGTAAACTCTTAAAACCCATATAATATAGTCTACAAAATTAGCTGTGAGATTGGCGGCGTTAGGTGAATTTCCCAAGCAACCTTCGGGCATAGCTCGAAAAGCAGATGGTCAGACATAACACATACATTTACGCTTCATATGGGAGCGAGGATTACAAGTAACATTAAAAATTGGCGATTGGCGCAGGAGCTCGTGGTTCACCAGCGGAACTCTCAACAGCTACTAGGACGGATCAAAACTTGCTGTTGGAGTGGAGCCACAAAAGCATTCCGGAAAAAACTTCTACTTCTACTCAACCAGTACAAAAAAAAACGCAGACAGACGAATGCCTTAAGAGGTTACATCTGTTTCCTTGGGTAAAAAACAGGTTTTCTTCAACAATTTTCCATCATATAAAAAATGAGATTTTTTATTATAATTTTTTACCGTTAAAAACATACCTATTAACAAAGAAAATCTGAATTTTTGGAAAAAATATTTTAAATTCTCTCCATTGCAACGCCATTTCCGGTGACCCCTCAGAAAAAAGATACGACTTGTTTTCTATAGGATCATCTAAGGTGAAATAAAACCTTAACTTAGAACACTTGGACAAAACAAAAAAAACTGAAAACTGGAGTTTTGGCAGAGAAATGAAAATGAAACTTTCGCGACAAGTTTTTTTCAAATTGATGTAATCGAAAAAAAAACAATCCTTCGTTTAAATCTTTGTGAATTGTATCCCAAAGACCTGTGTGAAATTTTATGAAGATTTTCGAGAAATCGTGCCAACCGACTTCAAAAACACAGTTTGGAGAAAAACGCTTTTAAAGACGGCGCATTTAGCCTAGCTAGCCTCGGGCTCTCAAGTTCTCAAGACTGTATCTCCGAAACTACTATCGTAGTCGAATCAACTTGAAAGTTTAGGACAATATTCTAGAGATGTTGCAGAATTTAATAATACGATAAATCGATAAAAAATTTACTTTGTTAAACCCGCAAACCCATGTAACCCATTAAAGAAGGAACGCCAAGATCATTTGCAAGGCTACAGAGAGTAAGCATGCATGCTTTTTATACACACGGTTCCGAAAACATTACATACAATGTGTTGGCCTTTTTACAGATGTAATACTTCTTCTGCTGCTGTCCGGCCTTATCTAGAACTCAACTTAGATTTCCAGGATCTTCGCAGTTCAATAGACTAGATGAAATCTCAGGAATAGATATTTATAAATATGATCTTTAAAAACTTTTTAAAACTTTATGGTAAACGAATTTTCAAGTTCTCGAAGCTCTCGAACGAGGAAAACTGAACTGCAGCTTCTAGTTAGAATCCAGCTACCTTTGTATGAGAGTATTTTTCTAAGAAGCTCTTTCAGTACAGTACAGAACAGAGATGTTGTTGTAATAAAATACTAGAGATGGTCACCGGTTTTTTCGAAGAATAATCTATAATCATTCAAAATCCTGAATAATTATAGGCTTCCTTAATAAAAAAAGAAATCATCAAAGCTTGACGGAAAATTATGAAAAAGTGTTTCCTTAATTATAAGTTCAAGTATTGAAAATAAAAAGCAGAATCTGAACAAATCATTTCTAAAGGAAAATATATTCGAAGAAAGAAACTCAACCAAAGATGCAACATAACGACTCGATACTGATTTTTATTATCAAAAATTTATAACAGTTATTCATAGTACTTCTGACAAACCATATTCAAACGGTTTATTTTGATTCAAATACATATTTTAACTGCTCAACAATTAGACTATTTTTACAAGTTCCGTATTAATACTGTAAATTAAAAGCTAAATTACAAAACAAGCAAAAAATTGGATATATGAAGTTATGATATTGTTTAATGAACAATACAATTTTTTATAGTTTTACTTCTTTAATTGAACTAAGGCTAGAAGATATGAAATTTCTTTGCGATGTATCAATTTATCGCTAAATATGTGTGTATATTCTATATATATTATGTTGACTTATAATAATAGAAAATAGTTTTTACAAACTCTAAGCAACTGCTCTTTGCATGTATATATACTATATATGTATGTGTTAGGGTGGTCCTTAAATATGTACATGAAATTTTATATAGAATTTACATTTGTGTTTTCAATACTTTATAACGGATTATATAAAAAGTTTGACGCCGCTCTTATACGGTTAGGTTTAAATAAAATTTATTTTGAGCCGACAAAGAAGAATTCGAGATTTGACACTTTGAAAGGCGCCCAAAATGTTCTTCAAAAACGACCAAAAATTATATGTGATAGTAGTATAGTATAATAGCAAAATTGAAAGAAAAAACTCACATTATTTTTTTTTAGAATGACCCTAATATTTATAGTAAAACAACACTGTATAGAATGGCTGATCCTTCAGTAAATAAAAAAATAAGGGCTTTTATTAATAAACAAGAGGAATATTCCAAAAAATTATTTTTTAGAACCACCCTAATTTGCATACCAAGACCTTATATCAAATATTTGTTGCAAACAAATTACTTTAAGATATTCATTTATAGAAAATAATAAAAATCCCGTAATTTATTTTTAGAACCACCCTAACATTCATTCTAATAATGTATATCAGCCAGTTTTTTTGAAATCAACTCTTTATGCTTTTAAATTTATAAGAAAAAGAGAAAAAATTCCAAAAAAAATATTTTTTTTGAACCACCCTAATGTGTATACTAACGCCTTATATCAAATATTTTTTGCAAATATATAACTCTAAGAGTTTTATTTATAAAAAAGAATAAAAATCCTACATTCTTATTTTTAGGATCACCCTAATATTTATAATAAGTATATCAGCCATTTTTCTAGAAATCAACTATTTGTGCTCTTTAAATTTATAAAATAGTTTTTATATATTTTTGGACCACCCTAATATGTATACTAACGCCTTATTTAAGCCATTTCTTCCATAAATATACAAGGTTTGGAGGTTATTTATAAAAACCTTTATTTACTACTGTTGCAGCACAATCCATAACGCTGTGCTACAGCTAACCCGCCCAACTTATGCTCAACTAGATTTCTATTAAGACGGCATCCATAACACTCTCTTCTCCACCACCATGGCCACCGACGGCCGACTGTTATTTGGTGGTATGACGCGCCCAGGCCGTTCGTTGCACTTGACTCATAATTTGACTGCGATTCGGCACTTTTTCGCTTGTGCTGCGCTGTATGAAGCTCGGTGTGGCCGAGAGCTTGCGCTGATTCGTCACATTACCCGCTTCGTCGGTCACTTTCAGCATGACGGTGTTGAAGCGTGGCTCATTGTTGTTGTTGGCGATGCCGCCGGTACGTATGCGCGGCGATGATGGTGACGCCGAGTCCAGTGTCGACGAGGAGCGACTGGATTCGCGCGTACCCGAGGGACTACCGGCGGCTATATTGCCATTGGAGGACGTCGACATTATCGAACCGCCGAGTGGCTTCATCAACTGTTCATCGATTAGGTTATTCAAGTTCTGATCGATGCTGCTCAGCTGTTGTTGTAATGCATCCACGTCATGTTGTTGCTGCTGCAGCTGTGGGCTGTGCGCATATGAGTTGCGTGCGAGCGTGCTCATGGGCGATGGCGTTAGCTGCCCCGAAAGCGCGCCCGGCGAGCTGAGAAAATTGAAATTACCCGCGTTATTGTTATTGTTCGCTGGACTGACCGACATCGGATTAACGAAGAAGAATGAGTTGCGCGGCGATGGTGTCTGTTGGGCGCTAGCCATGGGCGCGCCGGTGTTGAGCGTCAAGGCGTTCGTATTGCTGGCACCCAAATTCAGCGCCTGCAGCCGATTCAACAGCTCCTGATTGACCTGGAAGAGGTCCTTCGACAACGCGTCTTGCTGCGACTGTGTCGCTTGCGCATTGAGTTGTTGTAGCTGATTGCTTATGCTCTGCAATTGATTCATTGTAGGGAATGGACTGCTGCCGCCGCAGGCGTTATTGTTATTAATGCTATTGTTGTTGGTGTTGTTGCCATTGGTAGCGATATTCAAGTGCAACTGCGACTGCTGCAACGAGGCAGCCGAACAGGGTGGCGTCAGCTGCTGCTGCTGGCTGACGGGTGGCGGTGATGGCTGTTGGTGTTGTTGTTGCTGTTGCGCAGCAGCCGCCGCCGCGGCGTTAATATTCTGGAAGTTTTGTATATTCTGACTTTGCTGATTCAAACCACTCAGCTGATGACTGAGCGATGTCAGCTGTTGGTTGATGGAGCCAAGGCTGTTGATTTGTTGATTGATGGTGGCCAAGTTGTTGTTGTTGCCGGTAGCTTGCAATAACATTTGCAGCTGTGACGCGCGGCGTAATTGGGGGGGGAAGGTGGTGGAAATATTATTTATGAATTATTTCGGTTTTTTCTTCACTTTTAGAAACTTTTTCACAAACACAACAACAATAAAAACACTTAGAAATCAAACGAAAATGGTCGGCAATGCAAAACGAAGCGGCGCAAAAAACGAAGTGGCGAAAACGGGCAAACAAAAAGACGCAGGTGAGTGAAAAAAACGCGAACATGGTTATTTTCAATAAAACAAAAAATATAATAATAACAACAAACACAGCAGCACAGCGTGAAATGTGCAAAACGATTTAAAAAAAATATAAAAAATTATTAAATATTAAAAATTTTTAAGAAATAAAAAAAAAAATCTAATGATATTAAAAAGAAATTAAAAAAAGCAAACAAATTGAAAAGTAAATTAAGAAAAAACATGAAAAAAATAAATAAAAAATTTGGAAAAATTAAACATATGGAAAAACAAACAATTTTAATGTAAGAAATGTTGTTTAAAGTGAAAAAAAATTTTGAAAACATTTCATAAAAAATGTTTAAATATTAAAAAAAATAATAATCAAAATTAGAAACAAAAAATGTAAGAAAAACTGCTTATTAAAAAATAAAAATAAAGTACTGAACATTTTTTTTAATTTAATCAAATTAGATACAAAACAAAATTATTCACAAATATTTAGCAAAATATAAAAAAAAGATAGATATTAAAAAGTAATAATTATAAAAATGTTCACAACAAAATAAAAAACATGTATAAAAAAGTAAAAAAAAAAGTTTTAGAAAAAATTAAAAAAAATTTTAATTCGGAAAAATTTAAAAAAAATTGCAAACATTTTGAGAAAAATATAAAAATATTTGAATATTGAAAAAATAAAAATAAATAGGTACATAAATATACACAATAAAAAAAATTATGATAAAGCAAAAAAAGTTTTAGAAAAAGTTAAATGAGTAAAAAAATTTCATATTTTAGAAAAATTTAAAAAAAAATTTAAAAAAATTATGCAGAAATTTTTAGAAAAATTTAGAAATATTTGAATATTGAAAACATATATATAATAAAATATACGAAATAAAAAAAAATGCATGATAAACTAAAAAAGTTAAAGAAAATTAATATAGTAAAAAATTTAAGAAAAATATGTATATAAAAAAATTAAAACTAAAAATTAAAAAAAAATTAAAATCAAAAATTTTGTCAAAAATAAAAATATGTAGAAAACTTTTCTAAATCATGCTGCATGCAAATACAAAAAATATTAACGTCAGTTGCCAAATGAAAGCGTTAGGGCTTAAACACATGCAGCACTAAGTGTTGCAAAAAATTGGTAAATATTACAAGAACAACAACAAATATAATTGTTTACATATGTACATACCTGCGGTGCCATGCCGATATTGGCCGAAGTCAGTCCGGCGCTCTGCTGTTCGTTGTAGGCGCCCAGCGATGCCAGATGCTCGAGCAGCTCGCGATTCTGCTGCAGCAGTTGCTGTGTGCGTGCCTGAAATCGGGCAAAAAATTATTGTTAATAGCACTCAAAACTATAGCCTCTTTTGCTAATGCTATTTTCAATATCATTCTGAAGTACTTTATAATCGAGTTTATTACAAAATCAATTCAATTTGAAACTAAGTGTTCATTAGGCAAATTAAATCGTAAAAAGGTATTTTTAAAATAATTTAAATATTCGGTTTGCTATTGTTGGAAAATTTTAACTTGAGAATCTTTGAAGTTCTTTGTTTTAAATTAAATGATAATCAAAATGGGCTGAATTTGATTTGAGTATACTATACTTATACACACATTTTCTAATTTTCAAAATCAGGTTAATTAATTCATAAATTTAGTTTCTTGTAAATTAAATTTTTGTTTTAACTTGGTATTAAGTTTTAATTTACATTAACAAAAAAAATAGTTAAAATTTTTGAGTTTTGATTTTAATTTGCCTTCTGTCACTTTTATTCAATAATTTTCTCGTATATTCCTAATAAAAAATTTGAAAAATTTATTTTCGGAAAACAATGGGATTGATTTTGTTTTCTTGTACTAATTTCAATTCTAACACCATTTACACAAAAATACTGAAGCCAATTTTTTATTCGAAATATATGTACATATTATACGTAATATATGTATGTATGTATATAAAGTTCGTTGGGGGTACAGCATATAAACTTCCTTCAATTAAAAAAAAATTGAATATTTAAAACACGTTACATGTGCCTTTCATTCTTAAATTTTTTTCAAAAAAAAATTTCCTAAAAATTTCAAAATTATTCAATTTTTTTTTATTTTGTTTCATTTTTTTCAAAAGCGTATAAATTCTATTTTTTTTTTTAATTTTTGAAAACTATCATTTTATATAATATTTATAACACGTTGTGTTTAACTTTGTTTAATCAATTTTTTTAACAATAAAATAAAAAAAAATTTTAATCTTGAAAATTTTTTAATTTTTTTTAATTCTGTTTCCTAAATTTTTTTCTTACCAAAAAAATTGTTTTCGAAATTTCAAAATTTTTCGAAATTGTTTATTTTTTGATTTCACTTCATAATTTTTCTTTTTTTAGCAATAACGTATAAATTTCGTGTTTTTGAAAATTTGTGTTTTATAAAATCTGTTTTCGAAATTTTTCTAATTTGTTTGCCTAAAACAGTGCGCTTTAGGGCACTTTATTTGGAAATTAAGCTTACAATAAAGTAATTAATAGTTGTAATATTTTTAGTTCAATTTAATCTTCATTAAATTAATTATTAAAATTTTGTTCTCTTATCAATTAATATTCTTAATATTGAAAAATATAAAATTTAAGATATTGAAACAAAATACGGAAATAAATAGACCTTAAATTTTTATATAAATATTTATGTATGGAGAAGCAATCATTTAAGAATAAAATGATAAAATATTAAATTATTACTTCAATATTTTGTTTTTTTTTGTATTATTAATAGTATTTTAAATTGATTATATTTGGGTTTTTATTTCTAGAATAAACATTTTTATAATTTTTTTTGAATTGCGTTTATTGAAAAAGTTTTTAAAAGAATTTCGTATGTTATAAGTTAATCACTTTATTTCAATTCGAAAATAAACGTATATAATTTTCTTATAAATTTTTAAATTTCTCATTTCACTGAAATATTCAAGTGAATCATTTATATGCATAACACTGTATTTTGTAGTGCTTAGTTTCAATACTAGAATTTAACACTCACCTGAGCCTCGATGCGCGCATTTGTTTCCGATATAAGCTGCTCGCGCACCAACATCAGCTGTGCCAATGCCTGGCGCGTTTGTATGGCCTGCTGCTCCAATTGATCCTTTAGTTTGCTGATCTCATGACTGGGCGACGACGGTGTAGTGGGTGATTTGTCTTCGTCAGCGGTCTAAAAAGAAAGCGGTTGAGAGTGGTATAGTTACATTCAATGATTTGGTTTGAATAATATACGTGGATTAAATGGAAGGGCTTAGATAAAAAACATAAATATTAGAACAATGCCTATTCGGAGATATAACCTGTTGAACACAATTAAATATACGTTAAAAACAGATTATAATATTTTATTAGAAAACTCACGCATTATATTTTGCACGAATATCAGTCAATCTCTTAAGACTCGTTTTTACCTTGTTGCAACAACAACAAACATCGGATCTGCAGAAATGTGGATAGTGCTGAATAAAAATAAATAATGATAATCTAAGGGAACTCAGAACAAGTGAGTTGTATAATTAAATTAGCAAGGAGCTAAGAAAAAAAGTAACACCGAGTTTGTAAACAATTTTGTAGTTATAACGAAATCAGGTCTGTGGAATTATGAATATGTTGCAAAAATGTATTGGGGAGTCCACTTCATTATGAAAAAATGGCCTCATGCTAGCCATCAATACACTTCTGTTAATGACGATAACATGGAACAAGTTAAAGGATCGTATCAGTGTGAAATTTTCGAGAAATCGATTTTCTTGTAGCAATATCGGATAATATACATTATAATAAGCTTTCTTCCTAATTTTGAAATCGAAATTCAAATTATTATGGTCAGTAGAGCGTTTCTTGTAGAAAGAGAGCAGAGTGGGAAACGGAGCGAACTCCAATCTTTAAACGCGTTTTTCTCAAAATGGTGTTTTTCAAAACGGTTTCCATTCTCAAAGGAAGAGTTGCGAAGATATCAAGTTCTTTTATGGAGACATTTTTAACGTCTTTCTTTTGTTTTATTTTTTTTTTTTTGAAAGCTTCCTATTTTTTCTATGATAAACTGTCGAAAAAAGGGCCAAATTCGATACTTTTTGTTCAAATCGCCGCCATTTTGTCACTTAAAAAAAAACAAAAAAGCTTTCATAGCATGATAGCAACTTTCCTATAGATTAATAATCTTTTTTAAATTTTTTTTTAGACCGAAATTGCGCCCACAATCGTGGACATCGTACAGGACCTTTCTTATACGTGTTATCCCAACAACAATTTATTTAACTATTACACGCCCAATAAATAAACAAAAAATCATATTGCGTTCAACATGAATGTATTTATTTATAAAAAAAACCGGAGCAATGAGTTAATTTCAACATTAAAAAAATTGCGAAAATCAGTGATTTTTCGGAGGGTCACAATGAGACAATCCCTTAAAGAAACAAATGAATCGTATTAATGGTAGACTCAACCAAAAAACGAATATTTGGCAAAAAAAACATCGAGTAGAGATTACAAAAGAGCTGCTTAACAACTTAGCTGATATTCTACATTAATTATCAAACGCATCATTACTAGTGGCCCTAAAAATTTGCAGCCGAAAAAGTAGGAGTAGGAGTTAGAAAAAGACAAATATATGGGTTTCGGCCTCCACTGCAAAAATGCTCAGAAATTCGTCGAAGAGGTTCATAACAAAATTTATGGAAAATTGGATTAAGCGTTAGCAAGCTTGTATTGACTCAAAGGAACTTATTTTGAAAGCGATATTAAAGAATTGTATTAGAATACCTGAAAATGTTGTTCTGACACACCTACACATGTATATACCAACACACAAATAAGCCATAAACACGACTTTCACAAATATTAAAATAAACATTCGCCGAAGAGTGCGCGATATGCCAATTATTTTTAATGTGCGCACACGATTATCAAAGTGTGGTTACGCCCACCAAAATCATGGGAGTAAATCAGCGCTAAACGAGCATTTCGCCTTTGTTGTTGCTATCAATCGAGCGTTTTTCGTATGTGTTTAATGGCTGATTTATTTATTAGCGTTTTGGCTATTTGAAAACAGACAACCAAATTAATAATCAAAATCGATTTTAACGCGAGTAAACAAATAAGTAGTAAAACAATAACAAAAACAACAACATATATACGATGTTATCGATTTGTGCAACAAAATTTGATGGGCTGAAAGGCAAATTTTTGATGAATAATTTATCGCCAGCATATTGCGACCAACAACTCGCCCCTGGCGATGGCGAAGAACTCCGCCAGCTTTTAGGAATTTATTGTAAATGCGCCGTTAGACTATCTGCATATAATTCGCCGATTTGCACTTAGTTATGGAGGATATAAAAATCGCGTCGGCATTTCGGCCGAGAGGCGTTGAAATAAAAATTCCACACCAAACGGCGGCGGCGGTCGCGTCGTTTGCGGCTAAATTCATCATAAAAATTTCAACGCTTGCATTTGTTTGCCGGTTTGCGAATCCATCGTTTTGTTGGACCAAAATACATACATATGTATGTGTGGGTGTGTATACTTATTGTTGCACTATGCATGAGTAGGCCAGCCGATCGGTGTTGTGGCACTTTGTATCGCTGATTTTAGAATTTCGTGCTAATTTTGGCGCCGTCTGGTGCAGGTTGAGGCAAAGAAAAAAAATTCGAAATTCAGACTAAAAATAAGTTAACATATGTATGGTAAATACTTTGTGGCTTAAATGAAATGAAACAGACTTTTATAGGTAGTGTGATAACTGACGGAATGTATGCTTGCCTAGATGGAGCTATTCGAAAACATAAGGGTGGTTCAGTACAGGGAAATGTAAAATTTTATTGCATAAAAATGTTTCCAAATGAAACCAAAGGTCAAACAATTTATTTATCTGCCATGTTTCGAATTTATTTGTGACTGATATTAGTTTTCAGAGAAAATACCTCAACTTTAACGTCCGCACAACACATCTCAACAGTATACAATCCTATCAAGATGTATTATACTAGTATATTTATTAGTCTTATTACCTATTGAGTGCACAAGACTAATATAATTCGACCATTTAAAATGCCTAATGCCCACCTTAATGCATATATGACTAATATTTGGCATATGATTTGAAAATATCGCATAAACACCAACCTATTTACGAGAGTCTGGAATTATTTGTGTACACCTATGTCTAACTAAACAAAACGTATTTATAAATTTTAGCACCAAAAATAATAATTATTCAATTTTTTGAAACTTTTTTGCTTGTGGTTTCAGTAAGACATTAATGTTCTGAATCAGTAAATGTGTGAGAAAATTTTATCACATTGTTATGGTTACGTTGTAACTCATGTAATATGAAACAATAAAAATTAGAAACAAAAATCATATATTTTTTATTTATTAAACAAAAACCATCAAAAGGACAAGTTTTTAAAGCAATTATTTAAACTTTTAATTTTTTACGTAATTTTGATATTATTGCCAATTTTTTTCTATGAGAAAATCTTTTTCGATATTTTTTATATATGCTAACTGTAAGAAATTATTATTTTATATAATTTTTTTTATAGATTTCTAAAATATTTAATATATTGTATAATTTTTCAACAGAGATTAAACCTATCCTGAACTATTGTGCGGTAGAACTGGAACTATGAAGTCTGATAAATCGGTAAGAATTAGAAAACAGCAGATAATATATTAAGCTTTCAATAGCATCCTTTAATCAAGTTTTAAAATGGGCGAAGCATTGATAAAAAATGCATAGTTATAAATCGATCGTTAAAATAACAGTTTCTTATGAAAAGCTGTTCAGAAATCGTATTCGAAAAATTATAAACTAGCTATAACAATATCTTATAAGAGACATATATAGTTGTAAGAAGTATATTTCAAAAATATAAATTATATTACGGTATTGTTTATAAGATAGCGAGAGGGAACATATGTGGACTTTGAACCAAGAAAAAATTAAATTGATTTTTAAAAACAAAAATTATTTGACTGAAAAATTTTGATTTTCGTCGAAAAAATTTATATAAAAAATAAGATTATAAAGTACGGATGAAATATCAGCAAAGAGTAGTGGCACAAGTTTTCAGGCCAATTATAAAAAGTCAGTCCTAAAACATAAAAAATTACAAAAATTAACACATTTAATTTTTGAATAAAAAATATATATTTTTTATCGAAATTCCGGATATAAATTATCGATAACAGAATTTATCGACTTCGAAATAAAGAAGTCATTATATAAATTATCGATGACAAAAAATTTAGACAACAAAAGTTACCGATAACAAAATTATCGATAACAAGATTTATCGATTTCATAAAGTACTTAGAGACGTAGCCTTTGGCGATATTTTACCGTAAAACGCAAAGTTTAATTTTTCTTTATATCCTAACCATTGATATTGATTAGTTTAGATGGCTGATCTAGAGAGATTGCACATGAACTGCTATATGTAGTGCTTTGTGAAGGCATAGAAAAGAATAAATCCTGTGTTCGAACTTAAAAATTAGCAAAACGTTTAGTAGCCAATACAAATTTACACAGACGTTTAATTTCCATTCCCCCCAGTTCGGTGGGATGTCTGAAAATGTGAGCTGTCAAGTATTTAAGTCTTGATCGGTCAGGTGTCTGAAGGTATGAGCTCCCAAGTATCAATGGTAGTTCAATGCGATTTGTTCCATTAAATCATTGATATACATTAAATCATTGATATATATAATATATATACATTTACAATTGATAAAATCTTACAGTATCCGAAAGAAATGAACCGTAATGTGTCCGTAATTTAGTTAGCGCCGGCTTCGAAGGAAGGATCAGTCGTTACATTTTCGTTCTTATGAGAGCTTTGACGCATTTGAAATGGTTAAACTTACTGTTTGGCTCACTTATTATTATTTTATGAAATATATGACTAAAAGATCGACCCAGAAATGAAATTATCGACCTTGTTAGATGGCAAAACCTTGCAACGCACAATTAAAACAGCATTTTTGTTTTGACAAAGACAAACACAGCAAGTGATATATTTATAGTACATATACAGATGGGCAAGCGGTTTTGAAATCACTAAAGACCCAAGAGTTTCGCCAAAGATAGTGAAAGCATGCTGTGATCTCTTCGTAGATCTAACATTATTTTTCACTATTAAATTGCAGCGGGCTTCAGGATATAGTGATTAACTAGCCAGAGCAGGCACTACCCTACAATTAGACTTCAGAAAACAAGTATCTGGCTACTTGTAGATATTTAAATGACAAACATGTTATAAATATAGCTGAGTCTCTGTGCTGTTAATACAGACTTGCTGTGAGCCTCATAAGCCGACTATTAAAATTCGAAAAGAATGGCATACAAATTCTAGTAGTAATGCTAACAGGTCACTGTCTAACTGGCAATTAAACCAGAACGTCTAGAAGCACCATATACTGTTTATTGTAGAAGTTGTTAAAAGGTGGAAGAAGAAATGTGAATGCAAATCTTTGTATACGAAAAGAATAGCAACTATCGGTCGAGAGTTTCTTGATGATGTTTTAGAGGTTGTACAGATAAAACTTTTGGTACTGCTGAACTTCATCAGAAGCACGGGGTGGTTCAGAGAGGATACAGATAGAGTGAGGGAATTTTAGTCTCTTTAGTATCATAATGAGCCTCCTAAAGGCCTAGGTGCAGAGAACCACTCGACCTACATACCTACTTTGACGGCCAAATGTTAAGAAGAACATAAAATGCGAATATCGTGGGAAAATTGAAAAGATTTTGATTCTAAAAATATTTCAAACTTAAAGTCGCAGCGAAAAAGATATAACAATTATCAATTATTTAAGGATTTCACTGTTTACTATCTTAAAAACTATTTACTACTTGGAGCAAAACTTACTTTTTGCACACCTTTAAATTCGCCACATGAGGTGTGTGACTCGGCTAAATTATTGCTTTAAAACGTCTATAGACTTATGACCTTAACACTATTATTCAAAAACTTACCAACAAACTGGGTGACTTGCGCATATTCGAACTGGTGTGTGGCACCAATTCCAGATGATTCGGTCTTTGCGGTGGCTTTATGTCCGTCACAGCGGTCAGCGGCTCTGAAATGATAAATATTATTCAATTTAAAAGCGATTTACTCTTACATACTTGTATATAGGCAATGAAGGGCAAAGTCGTAAATTAAAGGTAAATATAAATATTTACAATTATTATTATTTTTTTTATTAAAAATTGCAACATGTGGTGCCACAATTCAATGTTATTTAAAAATAAGCTATATCTATCTATATTTTTTGTTTTGATTTACCATATATACATCCATATTCATATACACAATCGTAGTATGAGCTCACCTGCGCGCAAACCATTTGGAAATTTTCAATTTCGAAACAATTAGTTAATTATTGTAAGTATGGCAAGGTCTTAAGTTCCGCGCCATTAAAAGTTAATAGCCATTTTATAGGCGCCAAGAGAATGATCCAAAAACTATATGATTTACATCTAAATAAGTTTACGATATTCAAAGTAGTAAAAACCATTTGGTCTTATTGATTTGAGTAAAATTCCGTTCGGGCACGTAGGCTTCAGTGTAAATATGTATGCATGTGTGCTCGGAGGTGTGTTAGTGGCGGCCGGCTGCTCTGTCTAGGAGCCAGGTGCTCGGGGTACCTTAGTGTGCTTTGCCTGCCAGGAGGCTGTTGAGCAAATATATCAATATATATTTATGCGCATATATTTCGAAAATAATTATATATACTTAATATAAGGTGTGAAATTGCCTGCGATTAAACCAATTCTCTGGAAGCTCACCTTTAAGTCATTTAAATGATTGCTGTACAAATTGCTTTTAATTTTTATTCCTAACTGCAATTTAATTTGTTATTGTTATTAACCTTTTAGCTCACATCAAGTGCAAAATTTATTTCGCGTTTACCGCGTACATACTTATGTATATACACGCACGACTCTTATATGTTTGTAGGTGTTCCATTTAGTTCCTTCGTGTATACGAATTAATCTATTTCAAACGCTTATTTATTGGAGTGTGAAAATCGCGCGGCTAAAAATGCCGACTGTTGATGTAAATTTTTGCACGCCGCACTTATATACATATATACAAACATATATCTATGTGTACTTGCAGTCAGGTGGGAAATATTTTTCTTTTTATTTTTTATGGAATGCGCATATTTTAATATCGAGAACATGCCAGAAATATTTGAAATTTCCAAAGTTATGGAAAGAAAAGTCCCACCGCAGCAATTCAAGGCTTAAGATGTGAAATTAAAAAAAAAGATTGTATTTAATCTTTCAATAGGTTATACCTTTATAAATCACACCTTGAAATTTTAAATCGATATCTCAAACAATTTTGGTATTACAGCCTTCTAAAAGGAAGCCGCTCAGTTTAATCAGCTTAATCGGTTTAACTTTAAACATGTTTTTTCAAAACAATGTTTTTCCAATTTTTGGAAATACCGGCGTTATATCAATTTGTAATTTTTTGATCTACGGACAATACTTTAAGTAAAGAACTTTGTTTTAGCCTCATGGGCCGGAACCTGTGCAGCAGTGGAGGATCGTTTTTTATAGCGTCGGGGGTCACGTCCAACTTCAACAATGCTCAATTTGATTTTTCAACAATTTTACTGTGTATTCTTAAATTAGTAAATAAGTATATCATTAAAATTTTAAAACCACTGATTCACTACTTTTGTTTTTATTCCCAAACATCACCTCTTCTCTAGGCCGTTACATTATGTATGTCCCTTAAGGGGGTTATATACAATTAGAATTTTCAACAAATCGATTTTATTTTATTTTTTTTTTAATGTAAATATATTTAAGAATACACAGACAGACATACAAATCGTTACCGTGAATATTTTCGAAGTTACACGCAAATTCGAAAAGGCGTTTCAGAGCCAGCTGAGTGCATTCCAAACTTTAATCGCGTTTTTATCAAAATGGTGATGTCAAAGTCGGCGACCAACTTTACCAACTAAAACAGGTTAGTATCAAGATTTTAGCAATTAGTCGAATATTTTTCTTATCCATAAATATGTTCTTTTTTTAGAAACAATTTAAGGCCGAAACTTTGTCCAATAATCGATTTTTTTTTGAGAAACCACCATGTTGTAAAAAAATTTTATTTTACTTATTCCTTCAATTTGCTTTACTAGATTTAATATTACTTTAACTTTTAATCTGTTTGGTTTTTAAATTTCAGAGGATCCAGTTCAGAGATAAAGTGGTCACCGCAAAACGTCTTTTTTGAGAGGAGCTCGCGGAGATCAGCTTTGGTTTCTTTTCAAATAAAGATTTTTACTAATTACTATGTCTAAGTTTAAAGATATCATGTGTACAAATTTTTGGATCAATAAATTTAAAACTTTTCTCAGAAAAAAAATCTGGAAAATTCGCTTTTGTTCGGCCTTCTAACTGTATATATCCGCCTAATATAATAAGCTAGAAATCGGTGAGCTTTATATTAAGCAGATCAAAGCATGTATTTAAAAACTTTTGAACAACTTTGTTATAAGACCTCGGTTTTTAGAGGTAGAAAATTCGTATGCATCCTTAGTTTCAGAAAACCTGTCACTTTGTGATGCATTCAGAAAACCCGGTTGTTGGATAGGATGAGTATGCGGATAATATAAGTATGACCTATCGTATGGCGTGCTTGCTTGCTTCAATTTACAGGGAGAAGTGTGAAATTAAACTTTTGTAACCAATTGTGGTGTATAGTTCTCCTTCGCCTGTGCTTCCAGCGTTTGTAGAGCTAGCTAAATGGTCTCTTTGAGTCCTTTTTTAAAGAACTCGCTGAATAAGATAAGAGATATGGAACATTTTTTTAATTATCAAGATAAAGATATCATTTTTTTGGTTTCCATATTGTCGACGTCTATTTTCATTAATATTTTTATTATTCAAAAGGCAAGGCAGTTGAAGTTTACAGTGATGCGTCTAAATTATCGACAAATAAATAACAGGCACTATCTGAAAGCTATATCGTCAGGTAATTATCGAACGAGTTCAAAAAGCTTATGATAATAATTTAAATTTTTTTAAACCACTTTGTGTAAGTAAAATTTTTTTCACAAAGAATTTGTTTTTGACACCTGTCATTGCTATTTTGACAAATGTTCGAACGTCGATTAGTCTTCTATCAAAAAAATAAATATTTTTACTTTGCGATTTAATATAATTTGAAGCAGAAAAATCGTTTTCGCCACTGGAGATCAAGATTAAAGGAATTAAAATTTCTTCAAAATGAATAGTCGATTATTGAAGCAAATTAATCTCAGTAAATGTGCTTTATACTGCTGCACGTATCTAAGCTCCAGTTTGGTAACAATTATGTGATATTATGTGAAGTTTGGACTTTCACAAAAATTTGGAACTAACTATATTATTTCCTTGACTAAACTCATGTCTTTAAATTAGCACACTCCATAGATCTAATCATCAGCGGATTGAGAACTAAATTAAACAATTATTTATCTAATTTATTTCTAATTACCTGCCACTAACAAAAATGTGTGTAAAATGATGTTTTCAATTTGATTTTTGCTATTTCTTACTTATTGCAATTTGTTTATCCATATGATTATTGAAGAACAAAAATGTAAATATAATTGTGATAAACTGTAAACATCATAAATTAGCATTTTGAATATTCGCCGGGATGTCAGAATATAAAGGATATCCTAGACGGATTTGCTAATAAACAATAAGTAAAATATGGCGTTTCCATCAATTTCAAACTATGAAGTAGATGAAATTTTTATTGATGGAAATGAAGTGCTTTATTTAATCGGAAGTACTATTGCATATAATGATATATGAAATCAGTCAATAATGAGCAAGCACTCTTAATAATCATCAGTCTTTAATATTGGCAGGCAATTGACTGCAATGATTGACAGTTAGTTTAAAAATTAATAATTCTCACTTAGAATTTGATTAGTGAGATATTTATTTGAAATCGGTTTTTGAAAAGAAATTTATTGCAGGGAAAACGGCTTTAAGCACTTAAGAATTTCAGAAACACGATTTTTGGACATAAATTGAATGTATACAGGGGTGATTCAAGTAGAGGTACTTCAATAGCGACAGATCACGCGTGAGTCAAGTTGGCAGTGAGCAAACATAGCAGCCGTAGCTTAGAGTGTACACAAAAACCGTGAAGAGTCGATTCGGCGCCGTTCGCAGTAACTCGTACTGACGTATGGAACGATGTCGAGATCTTAAATTGAAAGCATACAAAATACCCATTTCTGGCTCGTGGGTATGAAAACAAGCAAAATTTCCGCATTTGGAACGAAAAGCAACCTGAATAGATTCAAAGGCTACAATTTCATCCAGAACAAACAACCTTTGGGTGGGCCGCTGGAATCATCAGTCCATATTTCTTGAAAATTGATGCCGGTAAGAACGAAACCGTTTATGGCGACCGTTTTCGTAACCGACTATGTGATGCCTGAAATTGAAGCTCGTGATTTCGGCAACCTTTGGTTGCAAAAAGACGGCAAGACTTCCCAAACACTTGAGTGAGCATATATTTCACGTTTTGGGACGGTCGATTGGCCATCAAGATCGTGTGATATAGCTACTCTCTCTAAAATCATAGAAAATTATTATTTTAATTGAATTTGAAGGCACTCGACCAAACAAATATTGTAAGATCCAATATAATGAATAAAATATTATCTCGAATGATTTGGAACTAACCCAAATATAATCTTTTAATATATTACCTTACATTTTTCCAAGTCACAACCAAAACAGGTATTATAGTAAATGCTAAGTGCTTATGTCTCCTAACTAACTCAAAATATAAAAACATATTATTTTCATTTCATATTTTTATGTTTGTCAAAATATGAATTTAGAAATAGCGAAAACGCACGTAAAGGCCTGTCATTCCACTATGACATCATCCGGTGTGGTGGGTTCAACGACAACGCCTAACGGCAAACGCAAAAAATGTGAACTTTGTCGAAGGCAGAAAAGAACTATGTGAGTCCTTGCTAAGGTCATGCGTGCTGTCTTCAAAACGTCAATAAAAATAATTAATTTTTAATGACTTGCGGCTCAAAGAGAAGAATTGCTATGAAAAGTGGAAATAATAAAAAATTAGATTTGCAAAACATCGCCTGTTGACAACAGCTGTGATTGCTCCAATTTCTTTCTGTCTCTTCTTCTTCATGTTCGCCTCTGTTTGGAATTTGCTAACAAGCTCGTAAATTACAGTTTCATTAGCTGCTGGCGACAGTCAGCACGTCAACGCCAGTGGAAAATTGAAAATAGAAATTGTCGAAATTTTGTTTGACTACAAATGAAATGAAGCTGGCGTGTCAATTATTGCCAAAAAGGATGAGCTCATTTTGCATTAGTTATGACGTGGTAGCGCAATTGTGGTCGGCGTGTGTATATATTTTTGATTGAGCCTGTGTTTTGTTGAGGGTATTTGTGATATTTTTGTTATGCTCAAGTGGGATTTCGATAATAAATAGGCATAATTTGGAAATTTTCCGACTTTGAAAAGTTTTTTTCTAAAAAAATATTATATACATATATGTATGTATTTATAATTTTATAAAAATATTTTATTTAGCATTTTGTTTAAAATTTCTTTTCGAATAAAAAAATAAGTTTTATTTAGTTTTCAAATTTTATAGTAAATACATTGAAATATTTTGTAAACTTTAAATAAAATATTTTTATATTTTTGTTTTGAAAAAATATATTTTACTTGCTTTCGAATTTTACATATTTTTCCCTCTGAGAATTTTAAATATGTATAATTTTATAAAAAAATCTAATCTAAAAAATTCTTTATTTAGTTTTTAATTAAATACAGATGTAAATTTATAAAAAAAAATTAAAAAATTAAAAAAAAAAACAAATTAAAAAAATTAATAAAACACTTTTTACAAGGAAAAAAATTTAAAAATTAATGTATGTAAAATTAAAAAAAAAATTTTACATATTTAATTTTTTTTTATACATTTTTCAAAAATGTATACATATTTAATTTTTTTATGAAAAATAATTTGTTTTTACGTTTAAATTCATTTTCTATTAATTTTTTCAAATTTTCTTTCCTTGTAAAAAAATATTTTATTAAATTTGTTAATTGTAAATTTTTTTTAAGCATTTCACCAACAAAGAAATTTATTTAATAATTTATTTTTATTATTTTTTCATTACTATGAACTCATGCTGGTGACTAATTTTGCTTTTCCTTACACTCAAAATAATATAAAATAATGTAAATACATGTATAAGTATATATCGACACTCGCAGAAGCACATATATTCCTACATACACTCGCAACACACACTCCCTCCTGCATTCTGCATGGAATTGCCATCAAAAAATGCGACATATTTCACAGTTATGATATTCGTCGGAATGTTTTTTTATTTATCAAGCCATTACTTGTGCCAAAAAGTGAATTTATGCGCGTGAAACGCTTTCTCTGTGCATTGCCTGTCTGCTTATCTGTCAACCCGCCGGCTAAAAATAAGCGTTCTCGGCGCATCGCCCATTGTATGGGGGTCCAATGTGTGTCGCCGCTCGGCGGCAATGTGTGAGCTCATGTGGCATTAAGTGTCGATGATGGAGTCAAACCCTGTCAAAGTGATGTGAGATGTGATGTTGCGGTGATGCTATGGTTGTGAGGTCCGCTTTTTTATTGATGTGTTGCCCAAGGCGTTTTGCCAAAGTGGCATTAGCGTTATACTTTTCCAAATTTTTGTCGAATTTTATATTCATATTCTTGTTGTATTTTTTACAGTAAATATGATTTGTTGTAGCAGAAATTTGATGTCAAACATAAAAAAAAATTAAGAAAAATACACAAACAAGCTTTTTTTCAGCTGATGACGTCAAACGTACACCGCAAATGTTGCCATCAGCTGTGCGTGCCGTGAAGAAATTGTGCAACTCGCTGCCGAAAACAATTTTCAATGCCGTTTGACAAATCATTTAGAGCAATTTCTTTTGTGTCTAACGCGAGCCACTGCTGTGTATGATAAGGGTATACTTTGGACTCTTTATGCGTTTGACTTGCAGATTTTGCTGGCCTAATCAACTTTGACAAGTTACGTTTTAGCCTCACCGCTTGAGTGCCAAAGGAACAGTGTTCAGTTAGAACCGAGTAAACTTTCTCCATCTTAAGGGGTCCCGGTGGTCTAGAATTTTCAAAAAATCGATTTTTAGTATAGTCCTTTAAGAATATACTGTAAAATTTTTGGAAGGATATTCACATTATTTTAGCTTCTACAGTCGTTTTAGCAGGTAGCGCGCGGTCAAGGGGCTCAATGAATGGATGCTTTGTACGTCATTTATCTAAAAAATACTCTTTTCGGCGTGCCGTTGATGAAAAAAAACTATCCATCCGAGTCACTTGAAATTTTAATATGGTGTTTATAAGATCAATGTCTATAGCCGGGACTACGATCAAATTTTAATTTTAAGAACTTCGATTTTTTCGATCTAAAACTGGTCCAAAAATAGATGCTTTCAGAATCTGAACTTCAAAAGCGCGAAATTTTTTTAATTTTCAATTTTTTTTGTTGTAGTTCCAGCGATAGCTGTACTCCTAGTGATTAATAATTTATTTGGTTTTTATGTTTCAGATGTTCTGAATCGTCAAAATCAACAACGGCACCTGGAGTAATTTTTTAAGATAGCTTTTTTTGGACGCCATTTTCATTATTGATAAACATTTTTTTATTTAACAAAAAAAAATATTTTTGTACTTTTCATAAGTGTATAAATAAACTGTAAAAATTTTAAATCGATTGCTCTTTTTTTAAACCTTATTTTGAGGGTTCTAGACCACCCGGACCCCTTAAAATTACTAAATGAAGCTGTAAAATTCTTGTAGTTCTGAACATGAACGAATATATGTTCAGATGAATCCTAACACTAAATAAAAACATTGTCTCCCGAGAAGCCTTTCGTTTTAGTGAAAATATAGTCTTTAAAGAGCTCGTTCGAAGAAATAATTTTGCAGCTCTCTGATTTAGCGGAATTCAACTGAAAACTAGTGAGAGTTAACTTAGAAAAGTACGATACAAAGCTGGCATAAGATCTATGAAATATTTAATTTTTTTTCGTAAATAAATTTTAAGCTTTATTTGTATGAAACGCGCCCCAAAGACACCAGTTTGCTAAAAATTTATGAGTAATAATACTGTGGGCAAAAAATAGTAAGACTTCTATTCTACGTGAGTTTTCGCCAAATTTTCAACCAATACCGAGCCGCAACCACCGGATTTGCCTGATTTAGCACCGTCTGACTTCTGGTTATTCAGCAAGTTTAAATGATCGCACCGGAGAAATCATTTTGAGTCAATTGAAGACATTAAATGCGAAGCGCTAGGCGCATTGAAGACTCTACTGGAAATGTACTTTAAAAACTGCTTCGAGGAATGGAAAAAACGTTGGTACAAGTGTATTGGGGCCAAGGCGGATTACTTTGAGGTGAACGATAAAGAATGAAGAATGAATTAAGAATTTTAAAATTATTAACAAAGTTTTACTATTTTTTGTCCATTTTAGTATTTTTCCACCATATCGAAATATCAACTGATTTGGTTTTAAGCACTATTTTAATTGAAAACTTTTGACTTTTAGTAAATTGGGAATATAAATTTTGAATAATTTCATAAATGGGAAATACATACATACATAAGTACTGTGTTTAAAAGAATTCATGCTATTCATTACTTAAACGTACCTTTTTTATCCAGCTCGTCATCAGTCAGCTGTTGTACCGAAATGCGTTCTACATCGAGTAACTCGGATGAGACATCCGAGCGTTCGTCGTTGTGATCCAAGGAATTCTTATGAAGATTAAATTTGTGACATACTTCAAAGGCCTGACCGACGGTGCGTACAATACGCATCGCTTGTGACTAAAAATAAAAGAGGAAGAGGTAAAGAGTGTTAGTAAAATATACAATAAACAAAATTTGGGCTTAAAATTTAATGGAGATAGAGGTGTCTTAGAACTTAACAAAAAGACAAATTTATTTGAAATTAATTGAATTTTTCTAAACTTTTTTCTATTAGTTGTTATCACCATACGCTCGGCGGGCAAATCCCGGAAAAACAGGAATTTCTTTAGCTTTTCTAAGATTGAGTTATTTCTTAAAACCCTCAACAGCCTCATCTACTTAACGACCAATTATCGATATTACGCAACACTCTAATTGAAATTTCCTAAACAAATAGCGCACGCAAGCAATACAATTATCATATACGATCTATCGCGTAAGCGTGCCTCACCTCAAAGTCCATTGTTAAATTCGCATTATCCACAAAACAGCAGCCCGCCGCATCCAGCGCAATATTATTAATCTGAGCAGCGTAATTGCGGTTATCAGGTAATGGCATTAAGGCAGCGCTGCTGCTGCTGGCGCTCAAATTATCACAGCTCACTTTATGTGCGTTCGTATTTCTAATATTGCCATCGTCTATGGTGAGCCGATTGCTTGACTCTTTGCCAACCGGAGATGCCTGTGCAACTTCAGCACCAGCGCTTTCCGGGCGCTGCAGGGGCGAGCTGCGTCGTCGCACACGCGGTTTATCCGCCACTGGTTCGCGGAAGGAGAGCTTCTTACGCGGTTTCTCGCCGCGGGGCTGTTCACCGCTAGGCGCGTTAGTGCTACCCGCGCCACTACCGCCACCACCACCACTCGCCATACTGCTACTACTGCTGCAGTTGCCTAACTGCGCATTGTCATAGCCGGTAAAGGATTTGCGGCGCTGTAATTGCACGCGCTGCTCGCCACGCTGGTAAAGTTGATGATGGCGCCGACGATTTTCCGGACTCAGATGGTGTGACGCATCCTCATCATAAGCGACGCCACCACCATTTCCGTTGCCGTTACCACTTACGCTTTCGCCGGCCAGACTCATTAGCGCCGGTGAAGTGTTTTGCCGCTGCAATATGCCGCGTTTACTATTATCGCCAGCCGGCGCGTAGCTGTCATTGACCGACCGCGATTGCTGATAATTGCGCGCGTGCGGTTGTTCATACTCGACGCCATTGTATTCGCTCTGATTGTGATACTGATTATGATTGAGCATTTGTGCGGATGTAGATCGGCGATGCGGTAACGGTGTGCCGTCCGGTGTCAATTTCTTGAACTTCAGGCGCGCCCTCAACACACTTTCACTGCGTTCGCTGCGGTCACGTCCGCGTTCACGGTCTCTTTCACGTTCGCGCTCACGCGCTTGCTGTTGTGGATAGGATTGCTGCTGATATTGTTGATACTGCTGCAGCTGTTGCTGTTGCTGCTGATGTTCCTTCTCCGCTTGATGACTTGATACTTTGCGCTTTGTCTTACTCATGACCGGCAGCTCTTTCTTTATCAGATACACAATGTCCTCGTCATTGAAGAGTATGTGACGCGCGGGTGCATGCGCCGCAGCAGTCGTATTGCCACCGCTGCTCGAAGGCATGCAATGTAGCTGCTCATCGCTCGCGCGCTGCTCTTTATGCGCTTGTCGCCGTCCGTTGCTCTCACTTTCGTCCGTCTCATCCACATAACGGTAATTGCCGGCCTGCTCGTCGTCGCACAGCTCGTCGTTCGCCTGTCGGTAGGCTTCCTTGGCGCGCATTATATTCTCAATAAATGTGTCGTCCATAAAATGTTTGCGCCCATTCTTCTGCTGCCCCGCGCTCAGCTCATTCTCAACGGTGTTGATGAGTTCGTGTATATCCAGACTCTTATTGCGCGCGACCACTTGCTTGGGTTTGAGGCGTTGATTGGATTTTTTCAGCGTCAGCTCCTGCGCGCCTTTCTCTTTGTTCAACTTATCGCCACCGAGTATGTCGCGTATGAGCCCGCCGCCGCTACGAAAGATATTTCGGTGATAGTGTACGCCCGCATCTTTATCGGCGCCTGCCGCATTTGTGTTGTTGCTTGTGCTGTTGCCGGTGTTTGTGTTGCCGCCAGCGCTGCTGTTTGTTGACTTGGCGTTCGTTGACGTCGCGTTGATTTTTTGTTGCTGTTTTAGTGATTGTTGTTGCTGCTGTTGTTGTGTTTGTGTTTTATCGCCCGCCTTTTTGCCGCGTCCCCAAGGCAGAAAATCAAATGCTTTCGTGATGGGGCTACGCGCGCACACGGGCGTTTCGGTCACGCTGCGGTTGCGCCACAAGCCGCGCTTTAATGAGGACGTGCCCGTAGTTGGCGCCATTGCGCTCGGTCCACCAATGGCTAAAGGTTTCGCAGCGGCGTCGTGCTTCATCATTTCCGGCTCGTTGAGGACCGCCAGTTCGGCGCAATTAGCTTTTTGTGCAAAGGTTTTGAGCGACGCGTGGCCACGTGCGCTTGCCAAACTAACAGTCGCGTAAGTTTTCACCTTGATATGTTACACAGCGTATTAATTGTTGCTTTCTCTTTTGTTTAATTGTCAATTTGTCATAAAATTTCTGTGTGTTATTTATTTATTTCGCTTTGGCGCTCGCGGAAAATGTGCCACCTGTTGTGGGGTAACTTGCGTTTGCCGTTTGGAGGCCGTCGCTTTGTACGCGATTATTCGCAAGTGGCATTCACACACGCAAACACGCACTTGCAGAACAAAATATTTGTGTTGTGTTAAATAAGTTATTAATATTTCAATGGCATTTTGGCAGTTTGTTCGCCCACTTAAATGAGCAAGGGGAAAAAGTGCCGCTAAGCGCTGAAAGCCAACGGCATCTTTACGGAGTTTATTCACTTTTTGTTTGTTGTTGTTCCTTTTTTATTATTTTTTGTGAATTCTTTTCTCACTCACAATGTTTTTTAAAATTTTATTGTATTTCGCGAAAAGTTTATTTTGATTTTGAATTTCTGCGAATTTTCACTTTGCTCGTTGTTGTGGAAATATTTGAAATGCCTGCAAATCATCGTAACTATAATAATGAACTTACACACATGTATACACTATGCATATTCATACGTATATTTCATGGAAAAAATATTTAAAAAGAAACATTTCTCTATATCCAAAGAGTTTGTATCACTTTAGCGTTATTCTTTGTGGCGTTTGGGTATTTCGCGCTCATAACCGTAAATCTATTTTGTATCAGAAACACACGCGTTTATTGTTGAATTATTTTTGCTCAACACTTTTTAAATATTTTTATTGGTTGCATATGCGAGATTTGTTTTTAAATGTGCGAATTTTGGTTTGCAATTTTTATTTAATAATATTTTGTTTATTTAACGTTTAATTTTCATTGATCTTTATAAGTAAATTAAAATCAAATAATTGAAAAATTATAACAGACGAATTTTCAATGGAATTAGATACAACTGTCAGCGTTTTGCTGAATGACCCTCCAAAGCAATTAAACTTTTACTCAAGCTAACAAGGTTGCTTGAATAAACATTAAGCAAATATTTCATATTTAAATTTTTTTTTTAAATTTCATATTTTTCAAATTTTTTTTTTTTCGAAAAATGCATTTAGTTTTGCGGTCAATAGTCAGTTTTATCGAAAATATTTATTATAGCCAAATGATATTTATAATTATTGGTCTTCGTGCTGCTTTACTTTATGCTGTATAACTTAAAAATTAAATTTCGAACGATCAATTGTACGGGAGCTATAAGTTTTAGTCAACCGATCTGCATGATTTTTATTGTAGCATTTTTATACATTCTCAGTAAGAAGTATGCAAAATTTGGAGTTCTTAACTGCTGTATTGGCTGCTGTATAACTCAAAAACTAATTTTCAAACGATCTATTGTATGGGAGTTATAAGTTTTAGTCCACCGATCAGCATGATTTTTATTGTAGCAATTTTATACATTCCCAGTAAGAAGTGTGCAAAATTTGGAGATCTCAGCTGCTGTTTTAGATGCTGTATAGCTCAAAAACTAATTTTCGAACGATCAAATGTAGGGGAGCTATAAGTTATAGTCCACCGATCTGCATGATTTTTATTGTAACATTTTAATGCATTCTCAGTAAGAAGTGTACAAAGTTTGGGGTTCTTAACTACTTAAATGAACACTATACAACTTCCGAAGCTGTTTTTGAACGCACAATTGTATGTGAGCTATGAGTTATTGTCATCCGAATTCAACGATTTTTCTTACACTAGGCTTAGACATCATAAGTAAAATATGCTCAAAATATGGTGTGCTTCGCTGCTAAATTGTATGATTTCTAACCTAAAAATAAATTTTTTAACTATAATTTGTATGGGCACTATAAGTTATAGTCTTTCGATCTTAATGATTTTGTTTATACAAATTTTTGTACGTAATTCGAAAGTGGTGTTCAAAACTTGGAGTTACTGGCGGCAAAAATGTATGCTGCAGAGCTTCTAAAAACATTTTTGAACAATCACAGTTATCGAATTTCGAAGATTTTCACTTTACGTTTTCGATTCGAAATAAATACAAAACTATTAAAATTGATGTTCTTAACTTTATGATTGGAGAAGTAATAACCCAAAGTTGTATATTTGAACACTGTCTTTCGAGTTTAGTCTTCGCTACTAAAATTTTTTTCTTCGTATCGAATACAAAACTTGGCATCAAAGTTATCTGTGTTCGAAACATTTCTCTTACCAAAGATTGACTTTTCTTGTTTAAGAAACTTAACCGAAATATGATCGAAATAGTGGGTTTCTAAGGAAAAAGTATTAGAAATCAAACGTTTGCCTTCAGGTTAGAACCTGAATAAGTGCACAGGACTGAGATCGAGTATTCTACTATGAATAATCTTGAAACTATTGTTGTCTGCTGATATAACTTCGAGTTTAACAGAATTTTTAGTAGTTTAGTGATAAGGCCTGAACTGTTTGTAGATTCATAGACCAAAGAACGGGCATGTGGTAAACACTGGTTTGAAAATCACGTCAGAAATAATGGTCTTTTAGAATAAAGGCAGCTTTCCTTTATCCAAATGTGGCTACTTTAAATATTGACCTTGGAAATGCCACTGGTTTTCAGAGAGTGTAAATCCTAACCTTTGTTGAATTACAGAAAGATGAACAACTAAAATATGAAATCTTGCTCCATATATTATATAGTTTATCGCTCCCAACCTTGGCTACCGCAGCCAACATATAACGCTCAAGCGCCCCTGCCATCAATGCCATATAAACAGTATATTTTATTTACAAACATATTTGAGCTTTAGGTCAATTTATAGCGGTGCTATGACGTTGTTTTTAGTTCAAATAAATTTAATGAAAATTACACTATAAAAGCAACAAATTTATAAAAAGTATCCATCACGCTGAGCGACGTTAATTGGAGCCCCTGCCGAAATTGATTTGTTTTCGACAAATTCACTTAGTTGGCAACATTGTTTGGCCAGCAATTGTAGCAATTAAGGTGCCAACAAAAACACCAACCAGGAATACAATAAATTCAATAAATAATATACATAAATGTGCATGTATGTACGGGTATATTACTATTAATGTAAATATGGACGTGAATTATCTATACAAATTTTCAATTTAATGCTTTTTATTAGCATATTCTAGCGTAATTTAGCTCATTTTCATGAATGGCTGCATAATTTCATTAGCCACGAGTTAGCTTGTGTTGTTGCTTTTGTCTTGTTTCTGGATTGTCTGATAATTTACGAGTATATTCACCACAATTTGTTGTTATTATCACTGTTGTTGTTGTTGTTTTTGTTGTTATTAATGTTATAGTTGTTGTTATTAATGTTATTGTTGTTGTTGTTGTTATTAATGTTATTGTTGTTGTTATTAATGTTTTTGTTATTCTTGTTGTTGTTTGCGTTAGCTGCTACACTTGCCGTATTAAGATAAATTGTGGGCGAAATGAAAAATTTATTGCAGCCACACACTCACACACATGCGCGCACTTAAACTCTCCTTCACACGCACACACACACACACTGGCGTGCGCATGTTATCACTTATAAGTAATTGTTGGTTTTTCCAAGAAAGCGCTGCGCCCGGCAGCGTGTTTGCCCCGAAGACACACACCAACTGCGCCAAGTGATCAGCATCCTTTCATTACGAGCATTTAAATTAAGTGGCTAGTGTGTAATGAATACATATTAATGATAACCAACAACATAGTGTGTATATTCAGTGCTTCAGTGAACTCATACACACTTACACATATGCATGCATTGATGTATATATATATACATATATAGTTATATATAAGTATGTTTTTATGTTGCTTGGCCGAGGAAAAGCTCACTAGAACTCCAGACTTTAAATAGAAATGTGAGATATTTGTCTCGGCTGCAACATTGTGGTGCAAGCAGCTGCAGCGCTTATCTTATATGAGGCAAATAATGTGGCACATATGTATATGAATATAAGACAGCGCGGCAATACATTTATGCATAATTTATTGCCTGTTGTAATTTATGCCTTTAAACTGGCACACGCATGGCTTGCACTTACCCAACACAGACACACACAGAAACACTGAAGCACACAAATAAACTCGCATGAAATATTTTTTCCCTTTTCTCTGTCTTTTTCCTGAACTATGAGCTTTATTTAGATATTGCTCTGGAATACGATATACATATGTATTCTTGAATATATTATATACATGCAGTACATCGTCACCTAAAAAGCAAAAGATGTAAAATCACTTTTCAAATACTTGCAGGCATAAGAAAAACGATATAAAGAAACCATAGAAAAAAATTGTTGAGTTTTGGTTATAAAATGGTTATATAGTGGTTATATATTGATTATATCTGTTAGCGGAAACTTAAAATCTTCTGCGAATCGTAAATTAAAACAATAATAAAAAACTCAATTTTGTTACGTGATTTTGTATTTTAGGTGGCGACATATGTATATATTGGGTACACTATGGACACTTCCGAGGCGTCGTAAAATAAAATTTGGAATATAACGTCAAATAAAACTATAAAAACCTGAAATATAACTATTTTCCTCTTTACGTCAAAGCAAACTCTGAGAAAAATGGTATTCGAGTTGGAATTTAGTAACCTTTACTTTAAGAAACAATATTTTTCCTAAAAAATTGTTGTTGTGTCAAATAAGCTCAATAACATGACGACAAAAAATACGCACCTTCGTAGACCCAGTGTTCAATTTTATACCATATATGTAACTGATTGTTTTGATTTTATGAAATAATCATAAATTACTTCTAAAGTAAAGTAACTTGGAAGCACATCAAAAAAAATGAAATTATATTTTTTTTTTAATTTAACATTGGAAACAGCTTCCGCTAAGTCAAAAGACCATACTAGAACACAACTGCCTCTTAGAAGTCGGTTATGTCTGTAACTTCCAAGATATACGAAAAGGACATACTTAAACCTCAGCTTCTAATACGACACATGGCTCAAAATACAATGAGTTATTACGTCAGTGGTATCTATGGCATTTACTATTTTTGTTGTATTAAAATAAAACTGAGTAAGTTAAAAAAAGCTTCAGTCAGAGGACGCAGTGGTTAGAGGCTTTGAGTGAATAAAAATGTAGGTTTATTTCAGTTAAGTAGACTCGACTTGTGGGCATGAATCTATGAAGGAACCGATTAAAGATTTTGTTAGCATATAAAGATGCAAAGACTTTGAAGGATATTACGTGAGTTCTTTTGGTTTTGTTACAGAGAAATTCCATCTGAAAAAAACTCAGCAAAAACGGAAAATTCTAAAACATTTGTCAGTAGCTAATATAATTAAACAACAATTAGTCGCTCTATATACTTAAGACTACTATCAGTAAATTTATTATTCTTATTATACTTTATTAGTTAAATAAGTAAAATAAATTCATAGCAAACCAACATAAAGATGAAGCATAAAAAACTCAAATCCTTCAGCTAGAAACTTCTGATCTAAATTTTAACCGAAAACTAGCAAATCTGTGTTCAGCCTGCTTCACCTTCGATGACATCAAGTGACCAAATAAAACTTATAAATTGCCAGCATTGTTTTCTAGGAATATTCTTTTGTAACTGAGCCTCAAGCGAAGACTAGAACTTTTATTGCACTTAAAAGGCTACTATGATCTAACCAGTTACGCTAGCTTCTCTCCTTTTTAAGGTCGGTAAAAAGGAACGATTTCAGTCAACCAATTTTCCACTCACTAAGTTGGCTTAAGCCTCATATTTAATGAGATCTATCTATCTATCCCTATACCTTCTTCCCATAATACTTTTGACAAATATTTAGAAGAGCTCATTCTACCACTCAGAAGTTAGAGTATTTTGTTGAAGAAGAGACATTTTATTTTGGTGATTAATTTTGAAAAAAAATGTATTCCATAGATCCCATACACGACTTCCGAAATTCTGCTTAAAATTATCTTACATTCAAAAACTAAAAAATTTATTAGTCATTACAATAGATGAATAATAATAGATGTATGATCGAATAAGTAGGCAAAATTATGATTTTCGCAAAATGTGGGAAGAATTGCTGTTTATGTACACAAAAAAAATCGAAATTATTGTTAGAAGTCATTCATCTACCAATATAAAAAGATCGTGTGAAAATTTCAAGTCGATCGGACCTTTTTTCGAAAACCACAAGTAGTCTGCTTTTTGTATTTTTTTCGATGATTAAAACGCATCAGCTGATTGCTATTTTATCAATAAACACAACCTTATTTACAGTTTGGACAACAACCGGCAGAGATAAACCAGTTTGAAATCGATTTCAATTTGATTAAGAATTATTGTAGTAAAAAAATATATTATTTTTTATGGTTAATCAATCTAAATTAGCGATTTAATCGAGCAAAGGCTGATTATTTGATCAATTAACTCCCGTGCGAAAATGCTATTAAGCAGGACCATTTAAATGGAAGACATTTCTAGTCGAAGTTCTGTCGACCGAAATAGTTAAACTTATCAAGAAGTTAATATTACACCAAAATACTTTTATAATATGTTGAGAAATGTGAAACTAATTTAGAAAGGTAAAAAAATTGTTCTCTAAAAATATATAATTCTAATCGAATCTGAATCAAATATATAAGAATATAAGAATGTCGTGTGAAAATTGCACATCCAAAAGTTCAGCCTTTTCAGAAAAATTCTTCTAACATAATCTGAAGCCAACGTCGTTAAAAGTACGTTAAAAATACGTTAAAAGATTGGGAACCGATAACAATAAACTAAAAAATAAGCACCCGAAACTATTTGAGACATGAAAAAAAAACATTTGATTTTAAAATTCAAAAGTAAGCATTATACCTAAATACTTTTTGGGGTTCGAAGTATTCTAAGATTGCCCATATTTTCAAAAATACTAATTGTTTTCACTTTTTTGATTCATTTTAAAGAATAAAAATAAAAAAAAAATAAAATTGTTGAATCGAAATTAAGCCTTAATTTTACATCTTCCACGAATAATCAAAATTCCTTCAAAAACATTATTTTTTTTTATTACTGCGATCAAAGTAATATTTCTTTTAGATAAATTGGAAAAAAGTCAGCACTCTTAAGCTCATTTATTAAATTTATTTTTGTAAACTCATCACACACACACCCATACACACACGCATATTAACATTCAAGTGCCAACTTAAATGACGCACGCGGAGTGGATATGTTGTAATGCAATTGCACAATATTCACTACCATTAATTTTCGAATATTAGAACAAAAGCTCATTGGCAGTTTAAGCAGCTGAAAATAAATTCAAGGTTCCACTATTTCGCTTCGAGAATGCTCGAATAGCCACCACCAAACACTTTACATATTACATATGTGTAAATGTGTATGTGTGTGTGTAGGCCGCATAGTAGAAGTAAATGTAAATGTATACTTATTTATTTTCAAGGAGATTAATTGCTGGCGCATTGGCGTCACCGGGTCTACGAAGCGCTTGTGGCCCACAGGCCAGATACGCCCCATAGTCACAAAGCGAAGATGCTTTATGGAGAACAAAATGGAACGACGCTGCAAAAATACATGTGACTATGTATTTGAGTATGTTAATACATATATATATATATATGTGTGTGTGTGTGTGTGTCCCCGCCCATTTATTATCGAAAAGTGTCTTATTGAATATTAAAGTGTTCACAATTTCTTAATTTTACGACCGCCGATGGATATTAATTTATTAATGCCTGTGTTTTTAAGACATTTCCTTATGGACGTGACTACATGCATTAACGGTATTTAGCTATATAAATTATGGAGGATTAAGAACACGCATATGTTTATGTATCGTGCCCATTTTATGTTGTAAAACGAATACAAAGAATCGATTTTTGATTTCAAAAATAATCATAAAAATGCATATTCGAAGCATCTATCAAATATTCAGCTCGTATGTGGTCGTTGAATGACGACAGGGAATCGTTGTATAACCCGTTAATATCGCGGTTTTTAATAATTCTTGCAGGTGATGTTGAATTTTAAGTAGAAATCTTGCTCACCAGACACCAACTTCTGTGAAACGATTATGTGATCAAAAAAATAAAATTTTTAAAATATGCAAAGGTATTTTATTTTTAAATATTTATTAAATAAATTCATAAATATAATTTTCAGAATAGAAAAAACAATTTCACAGAATGAATAAAAACTTATAATTTCCTCTTTTCATATTCGAGGAATTTTCAAAAAATAGCAGACTGAACACTAAACTATATTCAAATTTCTCTCGGAAATTTAAAAATTCGAAGAAATTTCGAAAACATAAATTATATTCAAACATCACTCAAAAATTGCAAAATTCGAGGAATTTTCGAAAAAACAGGAGACTGAACATTATAAAATATTCAAAAATTAAGAGACTGAATATTAAATTATATTCAAATTTCACTCAAAATTTTGAAAATTCGAGGAATTTTCGAAAAATAGGAGACTCGAAAATTTTAGAAAAATATCTTTCTGGCCTTCATTCGCAAATTTCATCTCGGCATTCCTTGAGGTATTATACCTTAAAAGAACAAAAATTCATTTTAACCATAAACCAGATCGTGAGCATACGCACTTAGTCCTGTCATAAATTCTGTTACAATTCTTTCAATTACATACGTAGAAAAATGTGCCGTTGTTTTTTATACAATGTATACTCTCATATAGTATAATAATCAGATTTTGCTCTCATTACATTAATAGTAGAAGAAAATGGTATTGCGGTCATTGCTTTATATATGTAAGTGTTGAAAAAACTCAAACTTCTGAGCTTCTCAAAAAATTGTATTTCGACAATGTTTTCTATCACACTTACGTCTTTCCAAAAACCAGTACAGTTCAGAAAGAGATATGGTTGTTTTCGCAAGCGCCTTCGCAGAAATCTCCTAAAAAAACAGGAATATGCATAATTCGAACAGATCATTGTCAGGACTAATTCGAGTTGAAGCGTTGGTAAACACGCTTGAAGCAAATAACAGCGAATTCCTCAGTGGCAACCGGCAACGAAAGAGTCCTTCTTTCACTGCTGAAGCCATTTTTAATCATCTAAAAGGCAAAATCTACTCAAAGACTTTCAAATATGCAAAAAATCGTATTCCAAAGATAAATCAAATACAAACAAAAAACCTAAAAAACAAAAAAAAAACGTGGTCACCTTCAACTGCTGTAATGGTTTGGTGGGAAGTCTCCCGTAAAGGCATATATTTCTTCACTTCTATAAAAAAGTGTGTCAGCAACATATTTTAAAAGGAGTGGCAAAGCAGTTATGCTTTCAATGGAAAGCAGTGGATCTTCCACCAAAATTCTGCTCCAGCAAGATTCTGATTCAGCACACAAGGCAAAAACCACACAGCAGTGGCTAAAAGGCGATATTTCTAGTTTCTTAGTTGCAGCTGTCTCGAAGTCCGGATTTGAATCAACTGGACTATAGTTTGTGATCAGAGTTGGAGAGCATGGCTTGCCGAATACCATAAAGAAATGTGAAGAGTCGCAAGAAATCTTTGATTTTGGCAGCGTCGTCGATGTCAAAAGCAACTGTGCCAGTTGCAATTGATCAATGGTCAATCGTTTTAAGGCTTGTATGAAAGCAAAAGCTGACACCTTCGAATATGCATTATTAATTAATACTAACTTTAATAAAAAATGTGTTATAGTTTCATTTTTATAACGGCCAGAACTTGTAACAGAACTTATGGCAAAGCTAAGTATATTAATTTTGGTATTCAATTATTAATAATTATTGATTTTAGCCGTTTAAAAGTTCGTTTTGTATTTACTTAACTTTAGAGTATTGAAAAATGCAGAGCATTTGAATAATTTTTTCTCATTCACAAGCTTTCGTGGTTGTACAAAGAGTTGAAAAAGATTGTTGAAGGTAATGAGAATGATTACTTAGAGTATATTGTAGCCGAGAATACGCTATCCATAATCAGACAAAACTTAGTAAATGACGATAAATGTCAAATCGATATGGACCGATTTAAAATTGAAGTATATTATTTTTAAAGATATAGACTACCGATATAAAACAGAAAATAATTTTGATAATTTCGAAGTTTAACATAAGCGTGCCCATTAAATAAGTGAGAAAGGAATTTATTTTACTTTTCAAGTCGAAATAAAATAAAGAACGAGTCGAAAATGAAAATTAGTTCATAACATAAATCTTTACCGATTCGAAATCGAAAACGCGTGTAAGGAAATTTTCTCCAATATGCCCATATAATACCAAAAATGGGTAATATGTAAGTAACAAATATTAAAAACAAAAAAAAAAAACATTATCAAATACTTAATAATTTTATGAAAGTGAAATTTCTATATTTAATTTATAAATTATTACCAAAAACTTATAAAGAATTTTTCAGTATTATACTCTTTTATATGACAATATATTCAAAGCATTTCATTTAAGTCAGTTAAAAATAGTAAAAATTGCGTTTCGGAAAATTTCGACAGCTGCGCTACCTAAGCGATCTAAATCGAAACAGCTCAAAAGAATCTCGACAAGACGGCGGAAAATTCCAAGCATGCATACAATGAAGAAATGCATTTTTAATTATGTTCAAATGGCTGTAATAATATATAAATTATAAGCGCAAATTTATAATAAATAATGTAAAATTTTCCATGTTTCCCGATTTCCTAGAAACAACCACTCGCATACACACACATGTACAAGCATACAAAGTGAGGTGGATGCATATTTCCGTCGTTGCCGGCCATAATGTGCATGATTTGTAAATGCAACGAGTATGAAGAAAGCATATGCACGTGTCTTTGTATATGTCTATGTATGTGTGTGCATGTTTATGACAAGAAGAATTCCGCATTGCCATTGCTGATTGAAATGTAATGCATTTACGCCTGACTGCTGATGTGCTATTCAGTCTGCCACTCGAACTATGTTAGTGGGTGACGACATATTGACAGCTTGACAGAGTTGCAATTGTGCAATCAACTAGAAATTTTAACAAATAGTTAATGTTTATTTCAATTCCATTAAACATTTAAATGCATGTTGGAAATTGTCAATGAAATTTAGGAAAATTTCAGGTTGATTTGGAAAACTTTTTTTGAAGCACTACCTGTGTTCATGTTTGTAACTAAAAGTGAGCAAAATAAACTAATAAATACTCTCCAATAGCTGTAGTTTGAAAAAAAGGGATAAAGAATTGAACAAGCAATCGGAAAGTAAATTCCTTGTGAACCATTATCCAGTTTCAAATCATTCAATCATTATATAATATAAGGCTTCTTTGGGCAGTTAGTCTCTTCAACAGCAATAAGTGCTTTTACCCTTAGAATACAAATAATCGATATACATATATATATCGCTAAATTGCCATTTTTATAGTGATTTCCTAGTCTTTCGCTCACCAAACACGATAAAAATAATAATAATAATTTAAATCGATTTATCGATAAATTATCGATTTTTTATATTGATCCAATGCCAAAATAGTTTCGCGAATCAAATAAATTTTCCAACGAAATAAGAAGAATAATTATTATCGACTTATCGATAAATAATCGATTTTCTAAACCGCTGAACCGTTGCTTCACTGATCACGCTAATCAAAATATATTTCAAAATAACAAAAAACACGAAATATATTGAGTTATCGAGTGAAAGGTAATCGATTTTGCATATCCATTCAGTATGCTGTAGCCAAAGTGACTCAAGTATTTTGGACAAAAACATTTTATCAAATACCTCACTTAGCAAAACGGGCTTTAAACAATAAAATTAAAATAATCGATAATTTATCGATTTCTAATATCGATTGACTAATCTTAGCTTTCCAAAAAACGCTCTTATCAGAAGAAGAAAAGTTATTAAAATTTATTCATCGATACATTGACAGTTTGATAAATCGATTAACCATTTACGCTATCGAAAAAAATTTCAGTAGAAAAAAAACAATTATTTTCGACGAATCAATAAATTATAGATCTTTCTATATCGATCCTCTCAAATATCGCTAAACCAACGCATATAAGTTACTTATACCCATCCTTTCACGCTACCTAAAAAATGTTTTTCGCTAAGAAAAATAAAAACTGAAATCAATTTATCGATATATTAAATGGGAATTTTGGAAAGTATTGACAGAAATACCATTTGAAAACCCTCCTAATCTGCTTCTCTTTACTAAGCATAGCAAGAGTATAACCAAGCAATTGAAACAATCTCAGGATTGCAGAACGAGCCTCCTCGTGACAATGATTCATTGCACTTGTATATACATACAAACATACATACGTATATAGCATTATAGCCTAATGGATCATGAATCTAATATTTGTTTAAAAGTAATAAAATTGCACGTTAAAAGTCAAAAAATATTATTTCTAGACACCTATGCATATACAATACACCTATACACCCATATATATGTGTATAACGGTTTCTATGAAAAATACGGAAGCATCAAGCTTGAGTTTAGTTTATTTGTCAATCACATTGAATATTTTCAAAACAAAAGAATAACATCCGTAACGTATTGTAAATAAATAAATTGTAAATTTTGGAACATTGCTTTTACTTGTAGTATAAATATACCTAAAAGGATGGTATATAAGGGTATCCGTTATTTCCCATATTGAATTTTTTCAGCAAACGCTTAACTCTCAAGTTGCACAACAGAAAATCTAACATAAACAAGAACTTTATATAATGTTCTAAGCATGCGTACAGTACACCATGGCGTATGAGTAACAAATAATGTATTAGGCGCTTCATATGAATACTCTAACGATCTTCCATGTATAAATTTAACTGCACATAACTTTTAAAATAATGTTTTCATGAAAAAAAATTTAAAGACCTCTTTAGTGGAGCGAAAATTTTTTTATTAGAATATTTTATTATCCACGGAGTAAGTTTAGTGGCTTTACATATAAAAGATTTATACCAAAAAATTAAAAAATTAGATGCAAATATATGGTAGAAGTAAAGTGCTTTAGGCACGGTTTAAATGGAAAATAAAAAAAAATGTTTCAATTGGATAACATTTTAAGGCAAAAATTGAAATTCAGCGCACGTTTGCAGAAAAGAAATAAGTAAACTTAAAACTGCGGACACCCTACCATATTATACATATAAGTATAAGTTGATATACATTTATGACACCATTTGCATGATTTTCGCTGACGAATTGTTTACTACACGATATGGGCGTATTTATGTAAACATAAGTTCGTATCTACATCATACCCTAATCGATTTATTCCCATATAAAGGGTGACCGCATACACATTATTGATGATCCATACAGATAACAACAACAATAAACGCCACCGGCTGCTGCCAGCGCACGATTATTGCGCGATTATTTACTATTTCTTCATAGTTCACTTGACTTGTGGTTGGCAGCGGCTTTTTTGGGGTCGCTTAGGAGATGAAATGAAGCGTTGCGCCACTGTTGTATATGTTTGTAATAGTATATAAATATTCAAGTTTATTTATTTTGTAAGGAAAAATTGGCTTAAATGAAAATTCTCAAAATATAAATGGAAAAAATTGGCACTTACATGTGCTAGTATGTAACGGTGCATGCACTCGCATTGTAAATAAGCACAATTGTGAATCTAAATATTTGTCTAGAAATTTAGCCACTGCACTCGTAGACGACGCGCCATTAGCCAGTTCATACTAGGTTGTAAATATAATTGTTTATTTTTGCTTAATTATCTTGAAGAAAAGCACAGCAAGTTTACAGTTAATTTACATGTGAGATTTGGGTTTAAGCGAAATCAACAGATATTTCTATAAATATACATACTTGTATAACTATGATCAATATGTTTATTAAATTATATGTAATTGTAATATTGACCTTCAAAGAGAAATTAGGAGATATCGGGTAGTTTGTATGAGAGCTATAGTAGTTCAATCCGAACAGTTTGTTAGTAGATTATAGCGTTGCCTTGGTTAATTATTGTCGCAATATTTCGTGAGAATATATTGTCAAATAAGTCAGTTTTAGGGACTTGAGTGTGATCGATTAGTATGGCAGCTATATGCTATAGTGATCCGATCTGAACAATTCTCTTGGGGACTATAGTGTTGGATTCGAGAATAATCTATCCTAAATTTCGTAAAGACATCTTAACAAATGAAAAAAAATATGTTTCTGATCGTTCAGCCCGTATGACAGCTTTAGCGTTTAGTAGTCCGATTCACACAATTTCTTTGGAGATTATACCGTTGCCTCAGGTATTTATCTATGCCAAATTTCTTGAAAATAGCTTGTCAAATAAAAACGTTTTCCATGCAATGACTTTATGTTGTTCGACAAATTTGTACGACAAGTACATGCTATAGTGGTACGATCTGAACAATATCTTCGGAAATTGCTGTGTTGGCACCGAAAATCCTTTGCGCAGAGTTGCGAGAATATAACTTGTCAAATAGAAAAGTTTTTCATACAAGCGTTTGATTCCGATCGTGCAGTTTGTATGGCAGCTATATGCTATAGTGGTTCGATTCCGGCACTTTCAACAAATGAGCAGTTTTTGGAGAAGAAAATAACATGTACGAAATTTTATATGAATATCTTAAAGACTAAAAACTTAATTCGCGTACGGACACAAAAACTAAGAGACATGACCCAGTTCATCAACTTAATCGTTTATTGATATACTTTACAAGGGCTTCGACATTTTTTGTTTACGTATTACATACTTTGTAACTTTATATACCCTGCTCAGGTTATTAAAATAAATTTTACTATTTTAAATACAATTTAATTAATTTATTTCGAAATGACCTCTTCCTTCGCTCCAAACTAATCGCTATACCATAAATAATTAAAAAAACTAGGCAAGGCAAGTAGAATGTACCGGTATATCTCTCTAAAAGTTTAATTGCTTTCTAACGTAAAAAAAGATTATTTAATAAAAACTACTATCCATAACCGTCTTTGTTTTAACTAACTTTTTTGTGAAGCTCAACATTTTGCGGTTTACTTTGAAATTGTTTTCTATGATATCATTAGTAAGCATACTATTTGAATAGGATAAGTATCATTCTTATAAGTTAAAGCTTTTACTTCTTCTTCTTCTTTAATGGCGTAGCTTCTGCTACATTCTGCTTATATTTATTTTTGCTTTGTCCAGCTTATTTTTCACGAGAAGTTTATTAAAATAGCAACCAATTTCTAAAAGAGTGTTTTCACTTCAAAGCAAAATTCTTTATACAGAAGTGCTTAGAATATTTTTCGCTATAAAATTATAGAAAGATAAAAGAAATTTTAATTTTTCACTTAACAAGAATCGTAATGTTTACATTTTTAATATTTATGAAAATACATATTTGGAAGAAATAGTAGAAGGTTTGGTTGGATTTAGTTTGAATTCTAGGCTTTTGGGGAGATGGATTGTTCGAGGGAAAAAATTATAGTTCCATTTCGACAGAAATTTTTTTAACCATAATTTGAAAATATTCAATGGAATGTAATAAAAGAAAATATTAAAAAAAAATTTTGTTCTAAAAAATACCGGCAAAAAGGTAATAACCATTCACAGAATGAATGTTAAATAGAATTGAGAGTATGAAGATATATTTCATGTCACCAGACAGCGTGAGCGCATTAGACCACAGATCGCATTGCAAAGCCTCAATTTTACAAGACATTTTGATAATGAAAGCTTTTGGACTAAAAAAGTTGCATATGATATGTACTTCGGTTGCAATATGCCACCAAAATGTGGATGAAGTTTTTATGGTTAGCAATAACTAATATACGAAGCAGTTGTCCGTTTGATTCAGACTAAAGTATATAATAACAGTTTTATTGTTATTGTGCGACAAACAAATGTGCTCAGAATGAATCTCTATAACTACAATGGAAGATGACAATTTTTCAGGGCTACCTCTACAAAAAAAGTTGGACATGCTTCTAATACATTTTTGAAGGGCCTTGAATAAAAATAATGCTAGCTGTTCAAAGAAATCCTTTCAATATTTTTCAAAAAATCCAAAATTTTTTTTGGTAGTGAATTGTTTGGGGATTAACCCACCGTTTTGAAAAACGGACGTTTCATAGGTGGAAAAATATTTAAAAAAAAATCTGTTTTTTTGTTTTCAAATTAGTGAAGTGGCCAATATTTTTACTAAGAATATTATGGTATTTTGAATTTGGAAAAGTTTCTAGTTTTGTTTTCAAATTAATGAAGTGGCCAATATTATTACTAAAAATACATATTATGGTACTCAGAATTTTGAAGTTTAGTCATACACCCACTGTGATCTTGTTTTATAATAAAGTCTCTTCCGTCAGCCAATCCCAATTTCCCGCCACTGTTTCCTACATAGCAAGCCTCATGCCAATATCCTTGTTTTCTTAACCAACAGTCAGAGTTAACAGTCGGTTAATCGGAGCTTTTTTATCAACACAAACCATTGGCTTCACGTTCCCCCTCATACGCCATTCTAACGGCCTCAAATCGCATTAATTAGTTGGTTAATTCTCGGACTCACTGCTTGATATGATTAGGTTCATTTCCATAGAATATGACTGCATTTATATTGGCGCAGAGAACCAATAAGTCACAAACCGTAAACATGTAGTGCATGCATTGTCTGTAAAGTGGGCTCTCTTTGGATTACTGATTTAAGTTTTACGAAACGCGTTGTTCAAATTATATATGTTCCAATTGAAAAGAGATGATTTGGTCCCCAGTTTATGTAGAAATAAGTTTTGAAAACAAAAGCGTCTACCACCAGCAACGCTCGAGGTGCTCTAGGACAATATTCTTAGGAGCTCACAATAGCAAAAATTACAACTGAAATGCCTCAGCATCGACATAAATGGGTGGAGAGATATAAATGGAGCCATGGCAGACATTTGGTCGAAATTTTTTTTCAACTTATAAATGGCTGCTTTCAATTATCGACATAACCAAAAAAAAAAAAAAAAAACCACAGAACCGTTTTGGACCAAATTTTAGAATTTAATTTCATACCGGCATCACGTCGATCTTGTTGGTAGAGCCTTTAAATATTAAACGAGATTTGGAACCAACTAGGAACCAAGTAATATACAGATTTTGTCATAACTTAGTGCGATTGATTATTGAAGCTATAAAAAACATTGGAGCACACATGTCAAACACATTAGACCAAAAATAATCATTTGTTACCCAAACTATTTTTCTGATTCTAGAAATCAAACAGTAAGCTAATGCGAACACATGTCTCTAAATCAGGCATTATAAAATTAAAAGTTTCTACAAAGTCTAAAAAATGGTGAAAATAGAAAAATGGAAAAAATGTCAAATGGCAAAACCACAATTAGCACATGCACGAATGTTGCGTATACGCCATGTACAACCAAACACTGTCACATATTTGCATGCAAATAATATGGCATATTTTCGCTTTGATGTGTGATTCTAATATTTTTTTTCAGACTGGATATGAACTAGAAAAACGGTTACTATGAAAAAAAGGAAAAAATATCGGAAAATTAAAAAAAAATCAAAAATTATACATTAAAAATTTCAATCAAAAATTTTGCACTTTCTCAAATGAATTTTTCCCATAAGTAAAAGATTTCCATATGTCATTAATATGTAGCAGATTCGCCTTTCGTTTTTGGCCAAAATGTATGTCTTCTGGTGTGTAAGTTTTTCACCTGCGCACGCTTATTGGCCGCATGTCAGCCAACAAAAATTAATGTTTTCACCGTATATTTTCGCTTTGAACACGGCCAACAAAAACAACAACTAATAAAGCGACATTAATTAGATGCGCGTTGTGCGGCTTGTTTTCTTTTTGGAATATTTTTCTTCAATTTTTTGGCGTTTTTCTGTGCTTTTTATGAGCATTTCGTGCGCTGACAAAAAATACAGCGCAAATGTTTTTTTATTTTTTGTTTTTATTGTCAATTTTTACTTTTCATATTTTTGGTTATTAATTAGCGGCGTTTGGACTTGGATTTTGTACGCGCTTTATTATTGTTTCTTTTCTATTTAACGCGCTTTTTTTTTTTTTGTGTGACATACACTGAAACTGGGAAGTCATTAATGTCAGCGACGTAGCCTAGAGGCGTTTATGTGTGGATAAGTATGTGTGTGTTTGTACTAATAGTTCCTCAAACATGTAATAAATTCGCTTGGCTTGCTTTATCCGCTGGATTCTTGGCTTTTTCACATAATTTTGCGTCCGAATTGGCGATCAGCAGCGCGTCGCGTCTGTGATGCCGTCAGCAAAACATACAAACACACACACTCACATCCTCATTAGTTGTAAACTAACGTCTAACAGTCTTAATACATTTGCTTATTTCCATTTTCATAGTTTTGGTGATCGAGACAAACTAATTTCGTATGTCATATTTGAATTTATGGCTCTGGCTGCCACAAGAAATTAGAAATTCGGAAAAACGCGCAGGATTTGCGACGTAAATCGCGGAATTTTAATTAAATTGTTGGATTTTCTACTTTGTTTTTGATTTTTTTTTTTCGGTATACAACTTGCGTACTTTTGTGCACCTGCCGTTAGTTATGGCCGCACATGTGTTCCTTGTTCTGGTACTAACACAAAGGCATGCACTGTAAATCACTATAAACGCACAGCAATTTCGTTTGGAATTAGAGGTTTGTAATTTTTGCTGGATTAGTTTGAGAAATTTTGGTGCCAATTTGTATTTACGTGTTTTTTTTTAATATTTTGGTGGTGTTTTTCAGTCTCTGTTCAGACAGCAAACACATGTTGCATGTTTTGGAATTTTTTTAAATTCATTTACCGTTATTTTCAACAATATTCAATAAATAAGTCACTTTTAGTTAGTTTTTAAATATTTGTCTTAATTTTTTTTATCAAATTAACCGTTTATTTTAATTAAATAATTAATTTTTTTTTTAATTAATTAAAATTTATTTTACCGCCGTTTCCGTCATTTAACGCCGTCACTTTTAATTCATTTTTAAATATTTTGCTTAAATTTTTTGTGTTATTTTTTTTTAATTAATTCTTTTTTAATTAAATATTTTTTTTTTAATTTTTTTATTTTAATTATACATATTTTTTTTAAAGTAATTTAGATTAAATTTTTATTTTTTCATAATTCACATTCATTTTTAATTCAATATTTATCACATGTATAACTCACTTTTGATTATTTTTTAAAGTTTTTATATTATTTTTTTTTTTTAATAAATGTCGATTAGCTTTTAACAAATAATTTTTTTAATAACCTACTGATTTAATGTTTTTAGTTAACGTTAATTAATTTTTTTTTTGTTATAAATTAAAATATTTTTAATTACATAACTTTTTGGAATGATTTTCGAAGTATTTTTGGTTAAATTTTTAGTCTCGGGCAACAGGTTGCACCTACGATCTTTTGAAAAGAATTAATTTACCGGCATTAATTTAACAGAATTTTAAGGTTTTTTAATAAATCTCTTTCATTTTTTAAGTTTTTTAGTTAATTGATTCTTTTTATTAATTTTTAAAGTTTTTTTGTTAATTAATTTTTTCTAATTAAAATTTGTTTTTTAATAATTTAATTGTTTACACATTATTTTTTAATTAATTAAATAAATAAATTCTTTATTTTAATAATTTATTGATAGTTGAGTTTTTCTAATTAATAACAATGTTTTTTCAGTTAAAAAATTTTTGAAATTAATTTTTTTGTTATATGAATTTTTCTTTTTTTAATCTTTGGCAATGCATGTACATAAGAGTTTTTGAAAATATTTTTGAGTGCCGTCACTTTTAAAACTATTTTATATTTTAGTCACTGTTATAAATTTTTTAAATATTTTGTATGATTTAGTTTTATTATAATAAGCCAACATGTTTTTTAAAAAATATGTTTTTTAATTAAATAAAAGTTAAATAACGTTTTGAAATTTTTTAATGAAATATTCTTTCTAATTTATTTGTTTTAATATTTTGTTTGGTCGATTTTTTAGTTTCTAGTCACATGGTGCATGGATTTTTTCAAAAAAGTTTTCAATTCATTAATTAATTTTTTTTACTAAATTGTAAATTCACCACAAATTTTTTGCATGATTTTAGATAAAAACTTAATTTATTTAATTTTTTAATTTTATAGTCCATAAGTTTATTTGATAAATTAAATTTTTTATGAATTAATTTTTTTATTAATTATTATTATTTTAATTTTTTTATAACAAATTAAGATTTTATAAATTGTGTATTTACGCAAACTTCTATAAGATTACTTTTACTATTTCTACCACATCAACAAATATTTCATCTTCCACCACCACACTCCAAATAAAAGTTTACTTCTTAATCCACCACGTTTACTTCTCGTTTTTAAACACTTTCAATCACCGCTTGTGCGATTTTCGATACTCGCGCTAACCGTCGGTGCGTTCTGTACGTGATCGTTCCGCGATATCGACTACTGCACAGCTTGAGCGTTGAATAACAACACATCTGGCCTGTCGGCTGGCTGGCCAAAATATTCCAACCGCCTCACTGATCTGGTTAATTTCCATTGGTGACGTTTTCATGCAAAGCTTTCCGAGCTTTTCCAATTTTGATTTGCACGCTCTCTCGCATTTTCCAACATATTTGCTTATCTTTTCGACAACTCTCTCTCTCTTTATGGGGTTTACTAGTGCTGATATTACATTGATGTCAAAAGTCCCGCTCTCTGGTGCTCTCCTATTCTCTGGCGCGGCTTCGCTTCCAGCATCGGTTCGTTGCTTTTATTCTGTGCCGTGTTCGCAAATAAGTGTTTCTTTGTTCTCTATATAGTATCTCGATATTTTTGTTTTGCTTACCCCATCACGGCAATCGACGACTTTTCTCCTTCTATTTTTATACTTCGTACCCTCCTCGCTGGCAATGTGTTGATCATATAGGCAGTAGCGTGTGTGTTTTTGGGGCTTTCACGATTTTTCGTGACGTTCAATTTGCGTTTTCTTGTATTTTTGTTTTTATTTGTTGATGTGTTTTGGTTTTCATTTGTTATTGTTGTATTTTTTTTGTGTAGATTTGACTATTTTTGTTGCTGTTATTTTCTTTTCGCAGTTGCTATTGCTATATTTTTTATTTTGGTGGTTGTTTTTGATGTTATAACGATTTTTTAGATAATTTTTTTGTGCTGTTGTTGTTTTTTTCATCTTAGTTTCATATTGGTTTAATTGTTATTATACCCTGAACAGTGTATATTAAGTTTGCCATGAAACAGAAGGAAAATCGGAGAACCTCAAAAATATATATACGTATGAGTGATCAGTGTATCGAGCTGAGTCTAATTAGCCATGTCTGTCTGTCTGTCCGTTTGTTTGTATTTATACGAACTAGGCCATAGATAGATCTGAATTTTTGTATCTGCCCTTTTCTCATAAAGAAGCTATTTATTTGTTGGAAAGACAGATATCGGACCATTATAGCATATAAGTGCCAAACAAACTGAACGATCGGATTTAAGTATTTGTATTGACAGCTTTTTTATTTGAAAAGATATTTTTTGAAATTTGGTTTGGCTTATTGTCTAAGGCAAAGGTGCAATCTCCGGAGAAATTGTTGAGATCGGACCACGATAACATATAATTGTCATATAAAATGACCTATCAAAATCAAGATAAAAATATTTATACCCTGAACAGGGTACATTAAGTTTGTCACGATGTTTGTAACACCCAGAAAGAAGAGTCGGAGACGCTATAAAGTATATATATAAATGATCAGTATATTAAGCTGAGTCGATTTAGCGATGTCCGTCTGTCTGTCTGTCCATCCGTCTGTATATATACGAACTAGTCCCTCAGTTTTTAAGATATCGTTTTGAAATTTTGCAAACGTCATTTTCTCTTTAAGAAGCTGCTCATTTGTCGGAACGGCCGATATCAGACCACTATAACATATAGCTGCCTTATAAACTGAACGATCGGAATCAAGTTCTTGTATGGAAAACTTTCACATTTGACAATGTATCTTCACCAAATTTGGTATGGATTATTTTCTAAGGCAGCAATGTAATCTCCGAAGAAAATGGTCAGATCGGTTAACTATAGCATATAGCTACCATACAAACTGAACGATCGGAATCAAGTTCTTGTATGGAAAACTTTCACATTTGAGAATGTATCTTCACAAAAGTTGGCACAGGTTATTTTCTAAGGCAACAATGTAATCTCCGAAAAAATTGTTCAGATCAGATTACTATAGCATATAGCTTCCATACAAACTGAACACATAGTTACTTAAAGAAATGCACCTATGAAGGGTATATTAGCTTCGGTGCACCTGATTTATCGTTTTTTCTTGTTTTTACTTCTTTATGCTATAGAAAATGCACCTGTGAAGGGTATTTTTTCTTGTGTTTACCGTGGTATTGTTATTGTAATATATAATTTTGTTGTATTTGCTTTATCATAATTATTTTTAGTGTTGTTGTTGTTTTTTATTCTTATTTTGGTTGTACCTTGGTCTTTGCTTTGGTGCTTGTTATCGCTGTTTTTTTTTGTTTTTGCAAAAGCTTATTTTCGTTTATTTTTTTTTTTCATTTTGCATCTCTTGCATGCTTTTTCAATACATTTTCTTTGTTGTTGTTGTTGTGTTGTGGGATCTCTCAGTTTTCTTAATTAATTTCCTTCTTATCTACATTTCCCTCCATTTACTCTACTTACAGGCATACTTTGCAATGCTCATTAACATTCGGACTCGTTTTACTCGTTTTTCTCGCTGCGCATAATTACTAGTTGATTTTTGGACTTTAAAAATAAATTTTCGCTCGAAAATTTGCCTTTTCCCTGAATTATAAATACAAGCGATCCATTAGCGTCCTAATTATATGCGGTTTGTGTTCACTATATGCGTGTGTGTGTATGCGAGCCGCTGATTCTGTTGGCCGCTCACACTCGCTCGTGTGTTTCTTGTGAATTTGTTGTTGTTGTACTTAGCAGTTGCCACACGTTTATTGCGCTCCTCTGACTTCGCTGCAGAAAAGTTTTTAATGCCAGGGCTCCCCTGTTAAGCGTGCTCCAGCCGTGCCAAGTGTAGCGCGCAAAGCTGGCAAAGTTTGTAAACACTTGAAGTAATGTGTTTATTGTAGTTTTACTTTTTTGTGAGATTAATTATTTTCTTTTTACAGGTATTATTTTATTTGATTTCATTTATTTTTTGTTTTCTCTGCTTCAGGCACTCATCCGCTCCATTTGCTTATATATATTTATTGTGTGGCTGCCTTTTGTTTCTTTACTCCAGCTTTCGATCGTTCATTCATTTCTTTGAAAATGTGTGTGTGTGTGTGTTCGCGCAGTTTTAAGAATTATTGGCCCGAAGATGTAATTATTGACCTGCCGCGTCTTATTTGGCTTGACGTCATTGCTTTGCCGTCAACTGCAGGTTGTGTATACAAATTGTTGTTGTAGTGGTTATTGGTTTTGGTACTCATTGTTGTTTTTTTATTACACTATATTTATAGTCTGTTTTTCTTACTTTTTCCCATACGAGCTTACGTAGTTATCACCGAAAATCATACTTTCCGCACTTTTCTCAAAATTTGTTTTTCAAATTAAAAATTTATTTTTTAAATTTTCTAAATAAAATTTTTGCGCTTTAAAGTATCGACACTTTAGCATATTGCTTCATTATTAGTAAGTAATAAGCAGAATTTGGTGAAAATGATTTGTAGCAGGTGCTTTTATTGCTGGCTTTAAATGAGTAGTACACTGCGTATACGCAACTTGCCTTTTGAGATGGTTTAATCTCGTAATGTGCTGAGTGACGAGAGATTGATAATTGACTGACTTTTGCTTTCCATTCTTCATATTTTTAATGAAATTTGGACATTAAACAACAACGCCTGTTTATGGAGCAGACTTTGTGCAAAGCAATTCTTTCTAAGAATCTAGGCCTTTGTGGAGAACAGAAGAGTAAAGGGTAACATGAAATAAAAAAAGGTATGCTTTCCATATTTCGATAATCTATCTTTTTTATAAAAATAACTAAAATTAGATCTACACAACTGAATCTGGTAAAGTCTTCAAAAGACATGGTTTACGGAATTCCATAGAGCGACCCAGTGGGGCACTAGATAGCGCCAAATTTTATATATTATATATTAGCAAATAAAACATATTTAACATTTATTAGAAAGAGCGATAAAATAATGCTATTGGTATGTACGGCAAGTTGCCTGAGTAGATGCTAAGTAACCGTATACAAAAATGTATATTATCCATGGCAACTGGCTACTGATCATAGACCAATGAGTATCCAGCTCAATGTCAATTGCCAATAGTAGTTCCGAGTTAAAAACTTTTTTAGATATAAAATATTTTTATAAATTTAGATCGAAAATTGTTAATTATATGCGTTTCCTTTAGTATTTTGTTTTAATAAATTTTTTTTTACATCATATTCGAAACTTTTTTTTTGATTTTTGTGGATATAAAAGTTTTTTTTATAAATTTAACCTGAAAAGTTTAATTTTTTAATTTTTTCTAACAAAAAATTTCTAAATTAAAATTTGTTTCTACTTTTTATTCAAAACTTTTTCTTTGATTTTTTCAGATATAAAGTATTTTTATAAATTTAACTGAAAAGTTTTTTAGTTCAAATTTTTTCCAAAGCCAATTTTTTTATTAGATACACTCAATTATTTTCAAAACTAAAACTATCTGATTCAAAACTTGCAAAAAAATTTTTTGATGTAAAATATTTTTATAAATTTAAACTAGAAACTGTATAATTTTTTAAATAAAGCTTTTTTTGAACAATTGTTTTTTACTAATTAAAATTTTTTAAGAACTAATTTTTTTGTTGATTTTCCCAATTTTAAAATATTTTAAATGAAAAAAAGAAAAAAAGTATTATCTTTTATTCAATTTTTTTTCATATATAAAATATTTTTATTAATTCAAAATTATAAGTAAAAAATACTTTATAAATTAAAAAAATAAAACAAAAGTTATTGATTTAGTTAAAAAAAGAAATATATTATTAAATTCTGTATTAATCCATTTTTTTTGTTTTGTATAATAAATTGCCTTGGTGTGTGTAAAAGGCTACAAGACCTGAAATTAGGGCAAATAAATTTCAGTTACCAGAAAGCTTTTGATTAACGAGAGACAACTCCATATTGGTAATTTGCCATAATTTACCAAAAAACAAATGCTGGTGCTCTGACATCATGCAAAAATGTGGAATATCGTACTTGATACCTCAAAGACCCAACTGGAAGTGACCACATTTTACAAAATTATATTTCTTCTCCCGAAACAGCTAATGAACAATTGCGCTGCTCGGTTCTTCATAAGCAAAAATGACCTCTATTCTTCGCAATAACGCATTTATACACTCACACACACGTACAACACTGCCAGTGGTAGTTTTTTAAAAATCCATTTGGAATACATTTCTTTTGGCTGATTTCTTAATTATTTTTCTCCACAAATTACTTTGGCTTACTTTTGCACTTGGCCTGTGGCCAAACTGAACAGGCATGTTGCCGAAAGTTGTGATATTTTTATGCTTTCTTAGGAAAACCATTTAAAAAAAGAAACCGTGACCAAAAATACAAAGTAAATGGACAGAAATGTCACCGGCAGGCAAATGGAAAATAATTGGGAAAATACTAATTAGAATAATAAACAACAATTGAATAAAAAAGTTTTAGAGCAAAATGACATATGCGAGTTGCCAGCATAACAGAAAAAGAGCGTTTGTTTGTCGAAATGTCTTTTTGAGAAATATAAATATAAGGAAAATGTCTACGTAAATGCGATATGTATGTACATAACCAACATAGCTGCCAAATATACACATTCGGTAACATCTGTTCACACGTGCATAAACGTCCATTGATATACATATGTCTATATGTCACTCACCTTTTTATGACTTTTGAAAACGGAGCATTTGAATGTGTCTGTGCTGGCGTCTCGTGCAATATAGCTAAATATTTTGAGATCGCTGCTGTCGTGTGACACATAGAAAATTCTATAGATGGGATGATTGAGTAGTTCGATTTCTTCGGCTTCATTTGTCCAGTTCTTTTTCTGGAAAAAATTGGAAAAAAATATTATTGAATAAAATTCAAATCCGAATTCATAATTAAATTAAAAATAAAATAAAATTGAAAATTAAATAATTTTAATATTTTATTAATATAAAAATAACAGTAAATATAAATAAAATCGGATTAAAATAAGAAAAATTAAATTCAATAAAATTAACAAAAATAATATGAAATAATTTTATTTGAGAAAAAAAATAAATAATATAGAGAAGATTTAATTAATATAAAATAAAATGAATTTTAATGAAATTAGGTAAACAATGAAAAACTAACATATAATAAAAAGGCAATAAATGAAAAATTTAAGTACGATTTAATTAAATCATAATTAAACTTGAACAAAATTAAATAATTTCTACAGTTAAAATTACTATTAACACCAAAATTATAATTACAATTAAAATTGAAATTAATCGCATAATTAAAATCAAAAAAAATTAATATTATGTAGAATAAAATAAATTAATTAATTAAATTACAATAAAGTAATATAAAGGAAAATTAAATATTACCAAAAAAAAATAATTTAAATAAAAAGATAATTAAAAAAATAAAATTAAATTTAAGTAGAACCAAATTTATTTATTTTGATTCTACCTAAATTCATTTTTATTTTTTAAATTATCTTTAAATTCAATTTAATTTTTGTGTAGTGTATTTAAAATTAAAATTAAAAAAGAATAAAATTAAAACATCAAATGAAAAAATCGAGAATTAATTAAAACGTAGACAAAAAATTATAACTATATAATTATAAAAATTTAAAATTTTACTTAAAAAAAATTATATAAAAAAAATTGATATATGTACATATGTACATATAAAAATTTTTTTTTAGAATTTAAAAAAAAAACGACTCACTTTTCTTCTGCGTTTCTTGAGCACCACACGTACGCCGTTCACCGAAATGTGTATAGTCACTTTGCGTTTCTTTAGATTCTGGACTTTGCACTCGTACTGATAAAAATAAAAAAAATATATATATATATAAAGGTATGTGTATAAATGTAAAATATTTTTATAAATTTAAGATGAAAATTTTATATTTTGAATAAAAATATTTATATTTTGCACACAATTTTTTTCGAAAGATATTTAAGATGAAAAATTTTAATTTGCATAAATTTTTTTCGGGAAGAAAATTATTCTTGATTAAAATTTGTTTGTGTTTTATTATTCAAGAAAAAATTTCTTGATATTTTTTAGATATATAATATTTTTAGAAATTAAAATTTAAAAAACTTATGAAGTATTGAATGTTTTTCTAAAATACATTTTTTTCATTTCTGAAATACAATATTTTTCACAATTTTTCAACGAGGTTTGAGTATTTTTTCATACTAAAATGTAATATATTTATTTTTTTTTTAATCACAATATTATTTCAAATGTAGTCTAACGTAAACATTTATTGTAGATAAGGGTTATTTCTATACAAATTTTTATTAAAAACTTTTTTGGAGTTTTTTTAAGATACAAAATAATTTTAAAAATTAAAACTACATAAACAACTTTGTATTGTTTTAATCATTTTTTTTAGGTAAATTTTGTTTCTGAAAAAATGTTTCTTTTAAATCGAAGAATTTATCGTTTAATTCTTTTTATTAAATTTTCTTTTGCTATTTTTGTTTTTAATCAAAACTTTAATTAAAAAAAAAAAAAATTGTTTGAATGCATTTTTTTTTATTTACATATTTAAACTTTGTATTAGCTTTTTTTATAATATTTGTTTGAATTTTTTTCTAAGTTTTCAAACAATTATTCCCTATTTTTGTTTTTTTTTTTTATTTTGCTATGCCAAATTTTTCTCAGTGTGACCAATTAATCAACTCTTCTCATCTTACACGCCGTCAGCATTTCAATTTGATTTTGACACTTTTATTCTATTAAACTGTTAACGGTTTTCCACGCCTACACTACTAATCAACGAGCGTCAGCTGAAAATCTTTCAATTTGTCACTTGCAGTATACTCACACACGCACATAAAAGCGTACTCAGGCAGCAACCCATCAATGCATTTTTCGCTTTCGAACCTTTTCAATACAATGTATTTCACATATGACGCTTGTCAGCATTGACAAAGGATTTGTGTAGAAGCCTCTAAAGCGTCGGAGGCTTGGGGTTTGACTTCAAGTCGGATTTGGTTATTCATGTCAATTTGACATCAATGTCAGCTTAGCTGCCGATTACCGTGCTGTTGTTGACATGTTGCAAGTTTTTTGTCGGCTTATGTACCTACCTGCATATGTGTTAGTTTGCATGTAAATATTTGTACATATGCTCACCGATGACTGATGGTTGGGTATTGAGGCGAAAAAGGAAAAAAATCCTTTTGTTAATATTGACGCCTGTGTTGAAGTGTTCTGCAGTTACCGTTGCTGCTGCTGCTATATGTGTGTGTGCTCTAGTGGGTAGCAAACAATTTAGTCGCAGTGTCAGCAAGCTCATGTCATACCTTTGTATACATACGAGTTGTTGATGTATTTGTATGTCTATATGTACATATGTGGCTGCCATCATTAAAAGCACGAAACTAACAAGCAGCATGTTGACAATGGCAAATGAATCGGTTAGTTGGGGAAGTGTGCAGGGACATAAGCCATTGTTGACGGCAATGTGTATCCTCCTCTTTGTACACATATTGATTGACTCGGCAGGAGTAAAGCAGCATATCAAGCATTTTTCTTTAAATCTCGAAAATATTAATTTTAACTGATTGATATTTACATTTCATTTTATCAGTTACGTATCCATATTGAGGTTTTTAGAAAGAACAATTCAGAAGGGCTATAAGCATTTTTGACTCCTTTGATGATAATTAAATTATTTTGGTATTTATATTTGAATCAAATCTGTTCTTTCGTCTGTTTAGAACTATTTTTTTATAAGCAATATTTTGCAAAACATATTTCTTCAAAAATATAGCAACAATGTATTCAAAGTTTTAATGGACTGCCTACAATCAGGCGTGATTAATATTTTAGCAAGGACACTCACCTCATCTTTTCAAATGGAGCATATAAGATGAGCTGTTACCAAATGTTGCAATAATTTATATGTTTACGTCTTTTCACCTGTTGAAACATTTTACAAGTTTAAAAATAAGTATTACTTTTATAATAAAAAATTGCCTACCACTAGGAGTTAATCCTGTTCTAGCAAAGAAACATACCTAATATGTAAAATAAAGAATAAAGAAAGTAAGTTTTTCAACAAAAGTTTTTTTGTAAGAAGTTGGCTTCAGACAACGTTAAAATACGATAGGATAATGTTAAAATAAATGGTATGGTTGGTTCTACTGTTATTATGTTATTTTATTTTTGAGGGTCATACAGTTGTCGTCATTAAAACTTCTATTTCTTATTAAAAAAAAACTAGGGTCTATTAAGATAATATAAATGACTAATGTCACGCAACTTTTTACAAATATCCATTACATATGCCATCAAAGCAAAACAAAGTTTTTATATATCGTAGGTGAGGTTAGGTTAGCCTGGTATGCTTATATGCCAAGCATAGCCAGTTTTGTCCTCTTGCAATACGAAATGGAGTACTGTTACATAGTATATGAAAAGAAGTCTTTCGTTAGGATACCTGCGCTTGACGCGAATTTCAACAGGCTCTGTGGCCTCCCAAATTATGTTCCAGTGTTTCAATTCCAAATGCTTGAAATGCACGAGAGATGCTCTATATTGTATCACTGCAGCCTTGCTCTTGACGTTTCCTGAAGTCTTCTCGATCTGTCAGCCGCATTTTGCAGGTTTGCACCGCTTTCAGACTGTGATCATTGAGTTTTTCATGTGAATCATATTTTTTCAGTCCTTTTTATCAAGTGACGCTGGGAAGCCACGTTTTCGAGTACTGTGCACGACTCTTGACACTCCGACCAATTTCATTGCCCTCGATATCTTTGTGACCCTGATACCCTGTATCAAAACGGATATACCATCACAGTAATATTGTTTATAATATAATATATCATCTCTTAATAAATCACACACTTCAGATCGGCAGAACTTGTACATTGTCTATTGAACCCTGTAGACCATGTAGACCTTGAGGACTTTGTAGTTATTGTGTTTGGCTTTACTTTCCATTTTTTGATAGTTTTCTCATATTCTCTTCGGATTCATTTATCTTGCTGATATATCTATGAACCAAATATCACGGTGATGATAATGCAAAAAATTATAAAACGTCTTTCTTTTCAATATCTGAGAACTTGCATATTTCTAAGAGCAGTATTGGTGACTTTTTATACCCTTGAAACATGTTGCTACAGAGTATACCAGTTTTATTCATACTACGGCTGTATATATCACCTAAAACTAATCGAGATAAAGGTTATATATATATACTTATGTGTATATGATCGGTATGACTAGACGAGTTGAATTCTCAGTGACCCTCTGCCTATCCGTCCATCCATGCAAGCAATAACTTGAGTAAAACTTGCGATATCTCGATAAAATTTGGTATACATATTCCTTGGGATCGAGGTAGAATAGGTATTGTAGATGGACGGAATCATTGGAATGGTCCCCATGCTCACAAAACTCTTTTAATTGAAAAAGTGCCATAATTTAACTCCACAATAACATACAAGGCTGTTATTTAGAACAATGAATTGCATTAGAGAAAAGCATTTATGGTTGAAAATTAAGAAAAAAAAAAAAATTGGCGCAATCCGGTCCTATAATAAGTTTAAGGGGTTACGTCGGTTTACGGATTTCAAAAAAAAAAACAGTTTTTTTATTGTCTTATAAAATTCTACAACACCTCTAGAATATTTTCCTAAATTTCCAAGTTGATTCGAGTAATAGATATAACCTTGAGAACTTGTGCGAGCTAGGCTAAGATTTCTTGAAAACTACTCAACCGATCTTCATGAAATTTTACACAGGTCTTTGGGATACATTTTTTTAAGGCTTAGATGAAATTTTTTTTTAGATTACAACTATTTAAACAAAAGAATGTCGCGAAATTTTCACTGAAATTTGTAATTTTTTTGTAAAAATGTCTGCCAAAAAATCAATTTTCAGTATTTTTTCCTTCCGCTAAGTTCCAAAATGAGGTTTTAGGTAAAACACTTATTTTTTTACTTTATATGATCCTGTAAGGAGTTATCCTGCCATCGCGGGCGCATCTTTTTTCCACGCCTACTTCCCATATAACACACTTTTAAATGGATGTATCCGGATAAGACTTTGCCCGAATAATTACTACTTAAAGTAGGTCACCTTACGCCCAAAAATTGTTTAAATTGTACGACAATTATTACAGCCCCAGGTACCTAAAAGGCAGATTTTCGGAGTTCCAGTTGCCTTTATGTCATATACATCGGAAAGAACCAAGTAAAATCTTGCCCTAGACCTCATATAATTTACAAGCTTTTGCAACTGAAGCTATTCCTCCGCCTTTGATGCTTGGAAATTGGCAGAGTATGAAATTTTCGATTTCACTCGCCCATTTTTTTCAATTGAACGCATTTCATCAATATTAAAATACAAAACCCAATTTCATCCTAAATGGCAAAAGGAATCGTCCACAAGCTGAGCTTAAGAAAATTTAAAAAATTTTGACATCAATCACATATGATTCCTTGCAGAATAATGGAGTTCCAGATACAAACTTCTCATATTATACTCTATGAAAACCTTTATCAGTTATTTAATAATTCCTTTTTTTTTGTATTTTCAAAATATTTGCTATTTTAGAACCATTGTAACAATAATATACACATAAACATCCCTAACAAAAACAACAGCAGAATTGCACAACAAACATTTGCAGTCAGCGACTGTTCAAGCTTCAGACAACAAGCAGCTCAAGTTTACAGTTACATTTAGTTACACCACCCAAAGCATGTTTACGAGTATAAATTCAAAAAGTTTCCAGCCACACAGCTTATTTTCCGCATTTTTCGTGTCGTGCCGTTATCTCGGCTTCATTGCGCTCGGCATTTTATTGTGTTGCGTATTTCAACAAGCTACTTTTACCTTTTGGCGCAATTCCTTTGCCGCCCTACTCCGCTACATCACACATTTTTCGCAAATGTTCTGCTTATCAAAGTTTTGCAATCACTTCGAGTTCACAGCGAGCTTGGATTCTGTTTCTCGACTTCCTACTTATCCCACAAAAAAAGGAATAAAATAGAAATAGAGCAAAATCTCGACAACTCCTTGAATCCCATTAAAAAGTTTTGAAATACCTTCCTGCTGTGTGCAGTGGGCGTATTAGTTCGCCTCGGTGTCATTCCAACAATAATTCACATTCACAATGCGAACTCCGAAGAAAGCCCGTTATTTTCGTTGCTATGGCTGTATATAACGGTACATGTGTATTAAACACTCATATGTTTCTTTCTTCTTTGTATACTTGAGGCAAAATGGAAGACAAAAAGCGCAACACTTTCATATGCAAAGGATTAAAGTCGAATTTCGTATCTCTACGTGAGGGTTTAGCCGCTTCGGGTATTCTTCCCGAATTCAAAGCGCTTTTTTTTTGACGTCGCTCCTTAAATTTGAATATGTTAGACATACATATAGGTATACATATGTCCTGTAAGGCACTTGAACATATGGATGTGTTATTACCCTTTTGATGTATTTGGTGGTTCCGCATATATTTGACGTCAGGTTTTAAATTTTTTCGGTAGTAAGGTACAGTAAGATTCTAATCTCTATAAAAAGGTGCAGCTGATAGCCAAGAATCATAGAATGTAATTATGTAAAAGGCGGGTTTTTGAAGTTATATGTATATACATATGTATGTATATATTTTGAAAAACGGTGGTAACTCTGCTCATATAAAATTTAATTTGTACCTAAAATGTCAGACCAATTTTGTAAAATGAATTTATTTTGTGGACTTATGCGCTAAATTTTTTTTCTAAAAGGTGGCAGCACTTTAAATATTATTCCTAAGTAAATATTCTTTTAAAACTCATTTTTGATATTCCTCCATATTCTCATTTTTTTTTGTTATTTTACTTTTCATGAATTTAGTTTTTTTTGCAAAAGGGTGGCAACACTGTTAATATTATTCTGAAACAAAAGTTCTTTCAAAACTCAGTTTGATATTCCCCCATAATTCTACTTTTTTTATATGTTATTTTACTTTTCACTTATTAACAATTTTAAATGAGTGGCAACTCTTCCAAAAAAATTTTAATCTGTAAAGTCCTCTAAAAGTTTTCTTTTTCCTATTTAATAACAATATTGAATTACTTTTTCAAACAGGTGGCAACTCTCCTAATAAAATAGTTTCTACTGGACCTGTGAATTGAATATTTTTTCTTTATCTGACTCATTTATTAACTTCTTTTTTAAATTAATTTGAAATCAATTTTCTTGAGGATGATATTTTTAAGTAAGATAATCTATTTGAGATGGTTGGTAATTTCTTTCGCTAAAATTTTCATTTAACGAAATTCAAAAAATATTTTCTAATTATAACTTCTAAAGCTTCATTTTGGTTTAAATTGAATTTTTCAATTAGATTAAGAATTTTAAAAATTTTACCGGGTGGCAACCCTGCGCTGAAAATATTTTGTAACGTGTAGCTCCTAAAACTTTCTTCCCGTTTTTTTTGAAAAAAAAGACATTCACGGATTTTTTTTAAATAGGTGGCAACCCTTCAAGATTTTCCTACTGTGAAATTTCTTAAACTTTTTTCTTTTCATTAGCTCACTCTTATATTGCAGAATGTTCGGTTTCATTAAATTTTACTCATAATTTTCGGACAGGTGGCAACATTCACTTAATTATTTAATTGGTTTTTCTGTGTTTTGAAACTAGTCTTTATAAATATTTTCTGAAATACATATGTACATATAAATTCATGTATATACAAATCCACCAATTAAGAAGACAATTTTTCTCAGTGTACGATACATAAATTCTATATAATAATTAATAATATAAATACATACATATTTAACTATAGTGTAAAGACTAATTTACATATGTACCTAAATATACTATATGTTCATATGTATATTTATTTGTGGGCCTTAATTTCATATTTATGCCCTACATAATAAGAAAATAATGAAGTTAAGCGGAACGGTCAAGAAACTGGAATAACAAAAACACCGAATCGATTACTATTTATCTCTATAACAACAAAAGGCCCATTTTTTAATACTTCCATCAATACAAACATAAGCATAAGCAGACAAATTGAGGTCAATGCCAGGCAGTCGACAAAGCCGCCGGCCAACAGTGCTGCTTCGAACGCAATCTCCGACACTCTCAGAGACAGCAAATGTGTCGAAATTACCACTGCTGCTGCTTCTTGCTGCCACAGGCCGAAATGAACTTGAAATTGTGTTGTAACTAAGCCCTTTCCGCCAGCATTTATTTACGAATATGCACTTCAAAAGCCCAATTTATTCAGGCAGCAAGCAAAATAATGAGAAATGGCAAATTACTGTGAACTCGAAGGCAAGCAGACTGCCGCAAAAGCTTGCTTTGTTCATGTATGTGCGTGCGTGTGAGGAAATTGGCTATCAAGCCAACTCGTAGGCAAGGAGATGTTCACATATGCTTTCAGATACCCACACATATGCGCCTATTCTGACCGCTGGCAGTTTGCCTTTATTTATTTACCCCCAAGCATATTGCAGGCTTCTTTATTGGCTATTTAGGGAGGGTCTTCGTGCATATGCTCGCATTTTATGTTGACATATTTGCATATGTGTGTGTGTTTTGTCATAAAAAATTAATAAGGAATGCAGGCAGCAGCGGAACCGGAAACAAAGTTGCTTTTTGTTTGTCTTTTTTACTTTTTGTTGCCGTTTGTGTAGCAAATTGTTTGTCCACAGCTGTTTTTAATAACTCATTCCTGCACGCACACACACACACATGCTTACTTCTGCATAATTTAATGGAATTTTAGCTTTGATGATTGGCACATCAGTTTCTCGCTTTTGAATCGAACCATTCTTTCATATTTTATATGCATTTTCCAATTTGTTGGCAATATGTGTGTGACATCAATATATATGGGGTGTTAAATTAAAATTTTGAAAGGTAAATTTCGGAACATATGTTTCTGAAATGTGAAACTAACTGAAAAAATAACTAAACTAAACCTAAGTCCTTCCCGAGCGAAAATTTGTAGACCTTCTGCGAATTAAGGAATTGGACAGACAAAATTAGTTAATGTACCATATAAAAATTGTCAATACTGCTGGTGGTCTGTGCAATATTTTCTATATTGGTCCAATATCTATTATATATGAAGTCAGACTTCACGTTTTTGTGAAACATTTTTTAATATTTACGTTTTGGAAGGCTTAACTTGTAGCCTGAATAGCCGTCACTAATAAAAGGGTTCTCCAAACAAGTCATTGGTTTTGATTGATTGGCAGTTATGTACTATGTAGTACGATTTTAACAATATCTGGTCGACATCTCATCTAGTATATGTAGATAGACGGGCATTGCTAATTCGGCTCAGCTCGTCACGCTGATCATTTATGAATATAGTATACCAGCTTTTTAACCGCGGCTTCGCCCGCATTGGAGCCATTAAATAAGTATGAAAGATAAAGGGTAAGGGTATAATAATAGAAATGAGTCAAAATGATAACTTAATTTTATTGCTTGGCTGAGATCAACAATTTTTAAAAATTACTACAGACAATGAAGTTTCAACACCTTAAAATATGCGTATTTAAATCCAACAACAAATGTTAAAATATATTTCACCATAACAAAAATAAATAATTCTGAATTCTAACAATTTATCAAAATAAAATACAAAGTATTAATCTATAATATTTTTGTAGACAATGTTATAAGTTTTCCCGTCGAGTGCAAATATGTGTAAATTCTGGGCATTAGATACACGTTAACAGGCTACATAAAGTTGACCATGAGAGAAGCATGGGTTTTCTAAATGCACTCCTGCTACCTGTAATGTTTGTCCTTGTGCCTTATTTATAGTAACAGCAAAGCTGAAAAGCTAAGCTTGACGGTAATACAGTGGGACGGTATTACAGTATTCATTGTTGAAACTTCATTTTCGCATTTATAATATTAGTATGAGTATGATTTGGATATACCAGATTTCCGCTTCCGAGGCATTTTCTAAGAAAAGCATAGTAACAATTAACATCAGCCAGTAAGATCTAAAATAATAAAGTGACAGCTAACCACAAAAATTACGGATTACCTCAAAAATTTTAATAGTTTTATACTGCATGTAACGACAGAAGGAAACAACAATATAGAAAAACTAGAAACAGTTGAAACTATGTATATTCAATTGAATTAGATATTGTCGTCACCGCCGGTAGTACATTGGGACGGTATTACAGTATTCATGGTTGAAACTTCATTACTGTAATGCTAGATGGCGTTGAAGTAGCTAAATTTGACGATTTTTGACAAACAATTTTTTTATCTTTCTTAAAAAATTTTTTTTAATATAAAGTACCCTATTTTACTTGTCATACCTTCAGGCGTATACTTACAAAGTTTCATGATGATCGGTTAAGTAGTTTTTGCGTCAAAGCGCAAACGCAAACAAACTAATATTCGCATTTATAATATTAGTATGATTTTATAGAGTATCTGAACTTTCCTTCTTTGTCTTACAAACTTCGTGGCAAACTTAATACACCCTTTTCAGGGTATAAAATTTAAGATTGTCCTGTTTCCCCAGGAGATCACTTTTATATATACATACATATATCTGTAGGTTGTATGTAGCACATTATGTAAAGTAGGTTAAATGGATCTATCTTGATTAGTATTGACATTCCAGTGGCAGCGTTGAAAATTTTTGAATATTTGGTTGCCCTTTTATGCCTTACTAACTATTCACTTCATACTACCAATTTTGTTTGTTGATCATATCATTGAGATGAAAAGGAGATTAGTTCAAGAAAATGAGGTTTTCCGTTGAAAACTACTTCCTGACCAAGATTTTTTGAGACCAAAAATATCAAAATAAAGAGTTATTTATGGTCGTAATAGTTCAATTTTCACTCGACGTCATCTTCGATGGATATCTAAGTCTCTATCAAAACATAACATTGGTTCAAAAATGATCGTAATGGATTAGCTGACCAAGAAATCATTTTAGAAATGTAAAATATCTAAAAATGTGGTGAAGCCGTGGCATATATATATAGGATGGAGATCACGCACATGATTATAATCGTATAAATTTAAAACTCGAAAAATTTTAATATAGATGCTCATGAGTTATTCGTTATAAGGTTCCATGAAAGATTTATCGGAAGGAAGATCAACTTGGTTAAGGCGAAGCTCTCCTAATTTCAACATTCTGAAATCTAAAATTGTTGAAAAGCTTATTTCGAGTGAATGAGTGTAAGAGAGTCAGATCTAGCAAGTGTTGCCAATTTAGGACAAAAAGAAGAAAATGCATGTATGGGTAACAGAGGAATCATTGAGTCGTCTAAAAAAACAAGAATAAGATGTTAGAGGCAATATACAGATGAGCTAGGTGTAAAATTTTGAATAAAGCTTAATTAAGCCAAAAAAGATGAAATAATATCAAGTTTTAACATCAAAAGAAAATTTGAGATTTTGGGATTAACAATGGGAAATCCCGAAATGTAGGGATTGTATTCAATATTGTTTATACATACATATATAACATAAATTCATAAAATAACAATTCAAGAACTCTTTCAATCGCCGGGACTAGCAGAAAATCCCGAAATTTCGGGACTATCTTAAATATTATAAATATAATATATGTACTTCAAATAACTGTATTTTAAGAATATATTTTTTCGGGATTGTCACTAAAAACACAGAAATTTCGGGATTATATTAAAAAAAGAAGTATGTGTACATACATACGTATGTATGTAGGCGTTTAAAATAGCAATAATGCGAACGTTTTAAAATGATAAAAAAATTTCGGGATTCTTACTAAAAATCCTGAAATTTTAATTTTCGGGATTTTCACTAAAAAGTCAAAATATCGATATTATATTAAAAAAATTTAAAATTTGTTATATGGTGGTGTTTAAAATAACGGTAATGTTAAAGATTCATAATTTTATATATATTTATTTAAAATTTGGAATTTTTACTAAAACACCGGAATTTTGGGATTATATTAAAAATATTTTAAAAGCGTTATATATATGTGTTTAAATAACAGTTATGCAAAATATACATATTTTTTTGATTTCGGGAATATTTTTTTAAACTAACACTCATATACGGGCAGAAGTACACGACAAGGATATGTTTCAGGTTTACAAAATACATGCATACATATCTACTGATTCAAAATTTAAACTACTACCACTAAGTGCACACAAAAAATTAAGTTCTACTATTTTTAAATAGTCAAGCATAGAAATTACGTAAATATACATACTTCGTTACAAAACACCAGTGAAAAAATATAAAAAAAATCTGTTTCAAGCGAGCCCACATTCAAACATCTCAATAAAATGTGCTGGGTCCACACAAATAATGTACTATTTATGCTATCTACAAACATTCTACATTCGGCATATGTGTGCAGAGATAGACCTCTGCGCCTGTTGGTGTAGCAAATTGAAAGAAATGAAAGCTTAGCCCCGCACAGCCGCAAGAGCCAAGCATGTCTGTCTGTAAATATGTATGTATGCGCGCTGCATGTAAATGCGAACAATGCTTGGCATTCATGTCTACTTTTCTTCCGCAGCAGCACCAGCATCATTTCAGTCATTCCTATTCAAAGCATAGAAGTAGTAGATGTTTGAATTCCATCAACTTGTTCCTTAGAAATGTTAAACGTCTTGATGGTTGCATGCGCCACAACAACAGCGTTTGCAAATATTTGCACAAATATGTAAGGGTGCAAAGGTAAATGTGCACTAGGGTGGTTCATATGATGGAGGATTAATATTTTTTTTTTAATTTAAGTATTTCAAATGGTAATATAACGGTACAATTTATAATATACCAGCTTTGAGTCTGATTTTAGATTTCAAAATTATCTTCGAAAACTCAAAATATTTGACTTTGTTCATCTATAATCCTAAATGGAATGGATCCATTCGAAAAACCACATTTTAGATAGAGGGCCCTTGATTTTTAATAACTTCGTTGCACTTGAACCTTCTCCACGAAATCAACGCGCACTCGAATAAACCAAATCCTTCAGTTCAGTTTTTGAGATATCATTCTGTCGTTTTGCGCACGTCCTTTACTCTTTAAGAAGCCGATCATTTGTTGGAATGACCGATATTGGACCACTATAGAATACAGCTGCCATACAAATTGACCAATCCAAATCAAAATCTTATATGGAAAAGTTTTTTATTTGCGGTGATATCTTAATGAAATTTGGCATGGTTTATATTTTGAGGTAACCATATAATTTCAGAAGAAATTGTTCAGATCGGACTACTATAGCATATAGTTGCTATACAAATGATCGATCAAAATTAAGTCCTTGTGTAGAAAACTTCTCAATTCGACGAGTTATCTTCACGATAATTGGCACAGATAATTAGCCAAGGTCACACTACAATCTCCGATTAAAATATTCAGATCGGACGATTGTAACATATAGCTGCCATATAAATTGACCAATCCAAATCAAACCCTTTTATGGAAAACATTTTTATTTGAGAAGATATCATCACGAAATTTGGCACGGATTATTTTTTGAGATAACCGCACAATCTCTGAAGAAATGCTTAAGATGTGACTACTATAACATATAGCTGTCAAACAAACTGACCGATTAAAATTATGATAAAGCTATTTTTATGCCATATTATGCTATAAAAATATACCTGTGAAGCGGATTATAGCTTTAGTGCAATCGAACTTGACACTTTCTCTCGTTTTCTATAGATATTTAGCAAAACTTTTGTTAAAATCTGGTTTCTCACATTTTCGTACCACCTTAATACACATCTAGCTTCTGCTTGCTTGCATGTGTTGGAAATCAGTGCAGGAAACGGTAGTCTACATTGATATATCTGAGTAGCAGCACATCCTTTTGTCCAACGTGACAATGACATGGCAGGCGAGCACACACACACACACCCACACACACATACACATACTTACTTACCCACAAACACAGCCATATAGTACGCACATTTGAAATCTCACTCGTTTCGCCTCAGGACGCACAGGCATTCACGCACACTCACACACACACACGCAGGCGCTCAGGCAACCGCAGAACCGGCACATGCCGCATACAAATCTGAATAGTCTTTTCCGTTTGATTTATGATACCGACTGCCGGCAGTTGCTGTGTGCTGGCCAAGCTGACGAGCGTTGGAACTGTGAAAGCTCTTAGTATAACGAGACCACTGTCATTTCCCAAAAATTTCCTTTTATTTGTAAAATCAGAAATCATCTTTGTGACCCGCTGCCACCATTGCATATAAACGCTTCTATGTATGTGTCATAACAACACTGCAGCGCTTGTTGTTGCTGTTGCAGCCTAGCATCTAACGCTATCGTTTGTTGTTGTTGTTTTGCCTTTCATTTCGCTGCTGGGCGTGTGACAGGGCACACATCAAATCACAGCTACTTCCCAGGATCGCTGCTAATGCTGATTTTGTCGCTTCGTTGATGTCCTTTCACACGCACACACACACACACACACCAGCATGTGAATACAAAAGGCCACAAGATTTCCTTTCAATTCACTACTTAGTATCTGTGTCTGTGTTTGTGTGTATGGGCGTTATTTGGCTTCTGGCTTACGGCACGTTGTTTCATGGGCGGTCTGTGTGCACGCGCGCTTGGGGTTGCCGTGGCGTATGAGTGACATTAATATTAATTTTAATGCCGAAATGTTTAATATTTTATACTTTAAATGACCTTTTGTTATGTTACGTAAATTAAGGTTGATTGCAGAGTGTACATCAACTGAGGTTACCTAAAGTGTCAATGTTTGTTATGCAAATAAGGGTATCTCACCTGCCCAGGGTGTAGATTAGTAGAAATTGCTTTAGTTTTGACACAAATTGAAAGGCATTGGGCATAATAGAATGATAAATGTGAGCAATTTGTTTTTTTTTTCATTCTCTATGCTTGTTATATAAGTTTTACTATAATATTACTAGAAGCTGTGGCCAAGTTGAAATTAAAGTCGAATACATGATATCTTTAAGTTTTGAATACTGAAGTGGGATAACAAGAAGCACCTGTTTTTCTTTAGTCCACCAGATGAAATTGGTAGAAGTTTTACTAACTCATTTCACTTTGGTATTTGTGCGAAGTGAGAAAAATATTTATAGTTATTAGACGTCTAATCTTGAACTCAGGATTGGAAGTAGCTTTCAACTGGTTTTTCTTCAAACGTTTTGAGGACTTTTAGGCAGTTAACATTAACGAAAACTTTTCTTTTATTTTCTGAGCGTCAGTTTTTTATGCATTGCACACTTTACCCCAAAATTCTCTTTGCCTTCTTCAGAAAATTTCAAAACAGTTAATACTTGAATGGCAATCAACTATTTTCTAATAACACAATAATTTTATTTTGGTCCGAAGCTTTTATGCAAGGTCATTGTACAAATTTCACCAGTTTTAACATGGAGTTTAGAAGCAATAGCGAATTTTTTTTTTTTAATTGGGTCAAAACTTATAGAAAATTATTTTTTGAACTCATCTCTTATCGCTTACATAAAAACTTGCTATTTATCTTTCATGAAGCTACATAAAATTACTTTACTTTCCAGTTTGTACATCATTTAAATAGCCACCGCCAGAGATATCAAATGTTACTTGAAAATACAGTCGTCCCGGAACAATCTTATTAATTTATTACAGAAGGAAAATCAGTTGAGAGCAGAAATATCAAACTTTTAAAATTTTGGGTCGAATTTGATCAAAAGGTACTTTGAAAAGAACTATAATTGCTGTGGAACTAACAAAGTGGATAAGAAATATTCTGGTATATAATATTCTTCTTAGTGGAGGATGGAGTCATGTGTAGAAGTTCACGCAAGTGAGGAAAGTTCTCTGATCGCCATTCACTTGGGAGTGGCCAGAAACGATTCTTTTACACATGGCTCAAGCAGCTCACGACTTCCGGTCTTTGGCCAAGTATCCTCTGGGTAGCCTAAGAACATCCGTTTGATGGCGCGCTAAGGTGAGAAGGCGAAATATCCCCTACATAGGGTTGTGCGCTGGGTTTGGAACCTGCACGTTAAAAACAGTACCAATGAAAACTAAACGACAGCCTCGGTATATAATATTGGTAGTATGTAAAAGTATGGATAGGAATATATGGCGAACCGTAGAAATGCTCTGCACAGAAGAAAAACATATCCATTTATCCCTACTTATACAAATTTTGAGGTAGAGGTTACCAACTTTTTTTTATTTCGGTAAGAGGTTCAGAAAGTTATGAACTGAAATAAAAAAAACTCCTTAAAGATATAATTAACAATTTAAGTGAAAAGTCCCCAGCTGACACATAAATAGCACTACTATTACGTTTATTGATTTATGAATTATATAATTTTGAGTGAAGCAACTCTTGTTATTATGAAAAAGAGAGGGAAAAAGAATTTCGTGTGTTGATAAAGTATTACTTTTTGAATGGAAAAAAATACAGTTGAAACAAAAATTTGGCTTGATGACGAGTTTCCGAACACTGCCGCAGGGAAATAAACATCATATACATCTTATCAATCCCGAAAACTTGTTGTCTGTGAAAGCTCTGTGCAAAGTGGATGCCGCGCGAGCTCACTTTTGATCAAACACAACGACGAGTTGATGATTTGGAGCAGTATTAGGAAATTTTCAAGTGCAATAAGTGCATCAATATGTGACAATGAATGAAGCATTGCTCCATCATTTCACTCCGAAGTCTAATCGACAGTAATCTAAGTGCACTGCACGACTTTCGATCTTAAACCAAGTATCCTCTGGATAGCCAACAAAACATCCGTATGAAGGCGCGCTAAAGTGAGAAGGCGAACCATTCCTTCACAGGGTTGTGCGCTGAGTTTGGGACCCGCTGCGTAAAAAAAAGCCCGCAATGAAAAGAAAACTTTAGCCTTCACTGTTTTAAACTCGGCTATGACCGTGTAAGCGGTGTCTACGCCAATAATGAAGAAGAAGAAGAAGACACATTCTGTATATATTGCTCCTTACAACGGCTTCCTAACAGCTAGGCAGTAGAGAAAACAACAAAAATTTTGCGAAAAATTCAACTTTTTTGAACGCAACCATTTTTCAAGTTTTCGTTATGCTTTCAACTGTAAGTAGTTCTACGGGCAATATCCTTCCAAAGAGAATTTTTAGGCGTTATCAACAGATAAGGCAGTATTCACTCGAAGACCAAGTTTATTTTTTTCATCAAAAATTTTAACGTAATATATTTTTAAAATATTTTTAAATATGCCCTCAAAATTTTTAAACACTTGCTAAAGTATTTAGTTCCCAAACAACGCCTTTTTAGGCTGTCTAAGTAGTTGTGGCATTAAAAACAAATCGAAACATTGTGATGAGCCACTCGGTTTTCGATATAGGTTAGATAAAAAGCTTATGCTTACTTTCTATATTTTAGTGAACAACATTTGAAAACTGTAAATTTGAAAAAAATTCAGTTGCACCGAGACGGTTTCGCTCTCTTGCAGTCATATATATTTCTTTAAGAGGCACTACCGTCAATTGCCGCACACCTTCCTTACGTCATCTTTTGTTTCAGCCACAATGAAAATTATTTAAAAATTCATATATATGTACATTTGTTTGTGTGTATTGACTTACTTGTTGCTTGTACTTACCCGTATACGACGCATCGCCTGCACGATTTCGGCGCGAGTATTTGGACGTGAAACCTCCTCCCAGCCGACGAACTGCAATACAAAGAGCAGAACAAAAGGTGTGTTAATGAAATATTTATGAGCAGAGAAGGAGCAAAATTCGGCAGTGTAAACACACATACATAAATTATGAAGAATGTAAAAATATGCATGGGCGCAAGGGATATAAGGAAAGGAACAATAAATGCGAAGCAAAGTGGACTTGAAACAATGTAAAGTCCATATGTTACAACAGAGTGCTTCAGAATCGCAATAATTGCAAACTCAATTAATAAGAGAAGGTTGGGTAGTGGATATAAGTGGAAGGAGTTCAAAGCAGAAAGGTTTATGAAATATTTTCTGAAATAATTTTTTGGAATTCTGCGAAGACACGCTTCGTTTCATTGTCATTGATTTACTATTTTAACACACTATTTAATTCAAGTTTATTAAAAAATATGAGAGTGTTATTGTTGTTCTTTAAATTAAAGCCATTTATCACCAGGCTTGCGGCAAGTGCTGAAAGACGCAGATAAAGCATATCTCGATTTAGGATGACATACACACGCCCACACATAGCGCAAAATGAAGAAAATAACTGATTAAACGCCTGCCTCAAAACAATGACAGCCGAGACCTAAATCACGCTTGACCGCAAATGAATCAGAAACAAAGGCAAATGCCGCAGCATCTACAAACAAAAACAATGCTCCACTTCGTCTTTTCTTCATCGTCAACATTGTCTTCAGCTGAAAGGGATTGAATTTCCATGCTGTGGCGTTGAAAAGATACAATCTTCATTAAGCAATACGAAAAAGCTGCTAATAGAAAAGGGACCAAGAAGAGGCAATTACAATGAGGAAGTTTAACAAAAGAGAAACGTGGCTGATACAAAAAATAACAAAAGAAACAAAAAAGCAATTAAAAATCAGACTTAGAAAGAGCGAGATTAACAGCAAAAGCGTCGCTATCAATCAACTGAAGTGAAAGATTTTTTAGATATATTCTTTAAGATGAAATTTACGGTAATGATCAAAAGTATATTTAGATCAGAATTCAAGGCTTTTTTTTTCAAGAAGGAAAGAAGGTACGAAGAAAATGTTCAGTACGAAGTTGACGTAAAAAAAGTCGACGGAGAGCTTTCACTAGACCATGTAGAGCTTAAGAAACTCGTTTCTTTGTAAAAGTCCGACTTTGTTTGAAAATTCATAATACGTATGTTTCGTTAAAACGTGTAAGAGTTTTCATAACAGCATAAAAAGCTTTCACTAAGGCGTAATAAACTTTTGTATACGAATCTTTTATGAATGGCTGGCTATATTGTAGGCAAAGCTATTAAGATAGAAATGTGTACATTTTTCAGCATGAGGTAGGTTTAAATAATGTTCGAAAAAGAGCTTCCATTAAGGCTTAAACGCTTTCGAACTCAACAGAGAGCTTTCACTATACCATACAGTGCTTTCGAACTCGTTTCTTTTGTCAAAATCTACCTTTATCGGGAACTATTGCGTGTCTGCATAGATAGCTTTCACTAAAGCGTAAGTAGCTTTTGAATACGTTTCTTCTATGAAGCGCTATATTGTAGGCAATTTTTTCAAAAGCAATTAAAGTAGAAGATTTCAGTATGTGTTAGGTCTAAATAGTGTTAGAAAACAACCTTTCATTGGAGCTTAGAAGCTTTTGAACTTACTTCTTCTGTGAAGATCTGATTCTGTGGGGTATTATAGACAAATTTTTCAGTAAAGCATGCAAGAGCTTCCACTATATCAAAAAAAGCTTTCACTAGAGCAAGCCGAGCTTTCGTTCGTTTCGTTTGCCGCTTTTATAAAGATCCGACTCAATAAGGTTAACTATTTCGCTAAGGCATAGTAGAGAGAGCTTTCACTAGAGCATAAAAAGCTTTCACAAGATCAAGGCATGCTTTCACTGAAGCATTTACAGCTTTCGAAATTGTCTTTACTGTGAAGAACTGGCACAATTAGAAGCTATTGCATATCCTTCGTTGATTCATACTAAAGCTTTATTTATATCAAAGGGAGCTTTCATTACATCGAAGACAGCTTTCAGACTCGTTTGTTGGCTATGTTGGGGAAATATTGTTTTACAGTATATGACTACGTTGGGTACATAAGACTTTTTGAAATCCAAATAATTAGAGTCAGATTATTAAAAATTGTATTCTTTATACGAAATTGACTCTTTAATTACTCTATTCTTACCCTTTTGGTTTAATATTCAAAAACTGAAGCTTTTAGTTAAATTTTTTTATTTTGCAGTCATTTCAATATATTTTTTTACATTATTTTTAATTCAGTGGAAATTAATCCAGTGGGATAATTGAAAACGCTACTTTTTACTCATAGTCCTTGCTTATTCAAAACTAAAAAATAAATAAATATTTCATTAAACATGTAGCTATCATCATAATCGCCACTTAAACCTCAATTAAACTGTCAAAACTTCCAAAAAGGCTTAGAAATAAATTGCGGCGCTTGTGGAAGCTTAACACGTGCGTAAACAAATATTATCAACACATTCCATCAGCGATTAAGGGGCCTTTGCAAACTGTTTGAAAATCTCACCACACATACATATATGTATAATGTTTATGTATATAGACCGAAAATCCGCAGCTTACCCCAAAAAGTATGCAAGAGATTAGAATGCGTCAGCATGTTGGCGAATTACTTAAAAAAGTGATTTAAATCACTTTACGTTTTTAACACAATTTTGACCCTTTTTCGATGTGGCAACCCACACACACAAATATATTACATTTATATGTAGATATGTATGCTTAAATGTTTGCATGAGCTTTTAGTTGAGTGCTTTATCAATAATCTGGCATCGACTGAACAAATGTGTAACTAAAATTATTTGTGATTATATGGGTACATAGAAGAGCATGTGTCTGCTTAAGAACCCTTTGGCTGTAGAAAAATAATCTCTCTGTATGTGTTTACATATACTTTTTAAGTTGTTTAAAGCTGCATATGGGCTACTTGGACTCCAAAAGCATGCACATATACTTTTATTTATATACTTCTATCTACTTGTTCAGTTATGTTAACCGCTAGCTCAATGCATTCAGCAGAAGTTTTAATGTCTATTCTCAAGTTTTGAAAGTCGATAAAAAGTGTAAGCAAGCATTTCGTAGAAACTTATATCGCAAACTCTAAGTACACGATTAGTGCTTGTGGCGTTATATGGGGTCACACATGCGTACGCATTTTCGATTTTATTAGTTCAATTCTTAGTAAAGTTGCTTGTTACTAGGAAAATTTTACGTACATTTATTTATTGCAAAAACTAGAAATTGTTTAAGGTTCAATGCCCTAGACATTTTTTGTTAGCGTAAAAGTGTTCGATAAACCATGTAATACTGCAGTTTTCGAAACCAAGAATGCGATTGTAAAATTATTTGATGTAAGTGAGGGGTTTTCCAGTGGCAAACTTGTGCGAAAATTAAACTCACCATATGTATAAATATTCACCACTTTAAAATTTGTTACATTTTTGGTACTAAAACTATAAAAAACACATTTGTCATGCTTCAACTAAATTCACCACACTTAAACTCACCACACCTGACTTTACTGCAACGACTATTTACATAAAAATATATTCACCACTTTGAAAATTTTACATTTATCGTACTAAAACTCCAACACCACATTTGCTATGCTTCAACTGAATTTACCACATCTAAACCCACCACACCAAACCTTTCCGCAATAGCTGTTTACACATGTACATATGTATAACATGCGAATCGGGCGATTCTGCAGTTTTCGAAAACAAGATCATTACTGTAGATTTTTCTCTGTAGAGGTGGTGTTTCAGAATTAACGATTTTAGTGAAAATAAAACTCGAAACATCCATATAAACTCACCACAAATAATTTTTTTTTCACATTTACAACACTGTAACCACTACACCAATTAGCTCATTTATCATAATTCACCATAACTCACCACAATAAAACTGAATTCACAGAAATTCACCTTACCTAATTTTTACCCATTTACAGCACTACAATACCAATTAGCACATTTATCATAATTCACTAAAACTTACCACAAAAAAATCACCACGCAGAAACTCACCACACCTAATTTTTTCCTTGCGACTGTCAATATGCTGTATGCTGAAGTTTTAATACCGGACGAACATCTGAATAATAACCTATTCGTATTTGTGGTGAATAATGCCCTAGAATAATATGTCAGAATTTTTCAGGAACAAAAAACTAAAATTTTTCAGATATTCTACATGAATATACTATATACATAGGTATGTCATAAATGCTATGATGAAATTTTAATCTGTTGCAACACTAGCTGGCATTAAAAGAGCCGAAAATATTATATCTTCAGACCAAAAATTAGCATCTGTAAAGTTCTTACATAATCATATCGATTACTCATGTGCCTATCAACATGTATTTTATATTTTCACTTTTCGATCTTGCGATGTTGCGATGGATCAGCTAACAGAACGAAAGCCGATGTGCGTGCAACAAGTGTACGTCACAAACGAAGTGAAAATATAAACATAAATTGTGTTTAAAATTAGAATGCCGACACTTTGATGCCACACGAGAACGCATGGGTGTGCGGCGAGTGAGCGTTGCTTTTCGTTGCATAAAAAATAATGCAATTTCGTAAACATTACGTATACGCACTGGCGGGCCTATGCCAATCACTATGTGTATATATGTACATACACCCACACATGCGTTGCTTTGTGTGTGCTTCCAATGTTGCGTTTTTCATTTCGTTTGAAGTGCAAGTCGTGCGCTTTTGTTGTTTTTGCCTTGTGTTGTTATACACTTTCGACACAACGCCCGCACTCGGTCGCTTTCAAACACAATTTCACACAAATTAAGGCAACGCATTACGCCAGCCACCGCACGGCCATAACTGTAAAACACAAATAATGACGCGCCTCGTGTGCCACATTTGGTGTCTGTGCGAAAGGAGACTTTTGGAAAACAAGCCAACAAGTTTTCGTGCACTTATACTGCGTATATTGTAGGCACCGGCGCCGGTGCCCGGACTTAGTCACCTGCAAAATTCACCGAAATTATTCGAAAATATTACACCAATCACCAAAATAAACAGAAAATGCATTTATGAAATTGTGTAACACAGTGTGAAAACGCTTTGATTGTGAGTTTTTGGTTTTGTAATTACCGTAATTACACGATTGGACTGTCAACTTTTGTATTGCACTTTAATTCTTGCGGTTATACGCATATAGTCTGTTGACATATATATTTATGTTTATTGGTTTGCCATGTCAGTTCACCACTTTTATTAAAAACCATAAAATTATTTATTATAAAATAAAATTGTCAACATTTGTGCGAATGAAACAGCGGCCTTGCAGATAAGTTATACAAATTATATTTTATTTTGCTTCACTTTATCTGATAGTGACATCATTGCAAAGCCCATTAATTTTAAAATCCTAAAATAAAGTTTGAAACAAAGTATTACATAATCGTGTATGCAATATTAATCAATTTAAATACGTAGAAATGAGTAAATGCATTATATAAAATATTTTGCAATTGCTAGGGTGATCAGATTTCAACATATTTTCACATGCTTTAATGCAAATCTTCCTTATCCCCTTCAAACTAGACTCCGAAGCCAATACAAACATGAGAAAGCTTGATCAAATTTTCCATATGAGTGCACTTGCCATTATTCGTGGCAGGCTTGAACTTCAGTGCCTTTAGCGAGTTTTAGTTTTCTACGGTTTCGGTTAATTTTTAGTGTGCCATTAGCTTAATTGTTGAGCAGTATCGATGTCATATTCATAAACCCACACTCGCGACCTCTATTCCACGTCGATTTTGCAAAATGTTCATGGCTTTTGGTACGAGTCTATCATTGAAACGTTTCGTTCCCGAGGCATTAAACAAAATGTGATGAATCAATCCAATAATATGTTGAGATTCTCAGCTATCTCCAACGTCCTTAACAGAGGGCGATGAATGACTCGCTCGAGGCAAGTTTTCGATGACTTTCCGCCCTTCATTGCTTGTCTTGTGTATCTCAAAAAACGGGTTAATTGAAAAGTCCTCGGCTTACTATAGTAAAGACATATTTTGTGATTTTGATTCAACATATATGGTACATTAGTTAGGTTGGTATACTGAACATAACGACCCTCCATTTTTTCGATACCATTTTTTGCAGTACATATTGTCCTTTGCTTCAAGATAGGCCTGAAGCTGGTGACACTGTTACTGTCACTGGAGAGCGGTATAGATCGATGATAACCAACTTTTTATGGCCGCAATTGGAAGAATTTGATCTTGACAACATCTAGTTGCAACAAAACGGGGCCACGTGCAACCACCGAATTATTTGTAGAAGTTTCGGAGATTCGATTATTTCAAGAAATTTAACAACATTAGACTACTTCTCGTGAGATTATTTGCAGTCATTGATCTTTAATAATAAACCATGCTCTCTACAAGCGTCAATATTGCACATGCCATCCATGACACTTGATTTATGGAAAAAGTACTACAAAATTGGGTTCATCGAACTCGTTCTTGCAAAGGAAGTTGTGGCGGATATTTGAATGATGTTATATTCAGAACTTAATTGAATTGATTGCACAGAAAATTAAATAAAAAACAAATGAATTTCCTTAACAATTGGTGTCTTTTTTGAAAATAAATCATATCACTCTTATTGCAAAATCTTGTATTTATGTTAAAATTTTGCTAGGTGTGTATTTTAGAAAAATGAGATATTAGCGACTTTCAAAAATATGGAACAGGTGTCTATACATTCAAGTAGATGTTTTACAAGCCTCCAGAAAAAGATTCCATTATTTTTTCTTAGCCTTTATAATAAGTATTCAATCCCTTTTAAAGCGCTGGACTACATTAACCCTTAAAAATAAACACATATTCAATAAAACTACAGAATGAAAAAATTCGTTTTGAAAAACCACCTACCCACCTGATTCTTTCCGACTTAAATTCGTGGTCAAATTGAAACTCAATTTACAATATCAAATTTCAAGTTTCTATTTATGTATTAGAAGATTAAACCACAAAAAAATGGTTCCACACTTTATCACACAAAAAAAATACAAAACAAGTAAGGAAGGGCTAAGTTCGGGTGTCACCGAACATTTTATACTCTCGCATGATAAAGTGACAATCGAGATTTCATTATCCGTCATTTACATATTTTTTTTATTTTGCTGTAAAATTAATTAGATTAGATCAATTTGTGTACTTTGAGTATTTTCATTTCCTAATGTAAGTATGTATATATTATACAGAGAAGGCATCAGATGGAATTGAAAATAGCGTTATATTGGAAGAAGGCGTGGTTGTGAACCGATTCCACCCATATTTCGTACATATCATCAGGATGTTAAGAAAATATTATGTACCGAATTTCATTGAAATCGGTTGAGTAGTTCCTGAGATATGGTTTTTGGTCCATAAGTGGGCGACGCCATGCCCATTTTCAATTTTTAAAAAAGCCTGGGTGCAGCTTCCTTCTGCCATTTCTTCCGTAAAATTTAGTGTTTCTGACGTTTTTTGTTAGTCGGTTAACGCACTTTTAGTGATTTTGAACATAACCTTTGTATGAGAGGTGGGCGTGGTTATTATCCGATTTCTTCCATTTTTGAATATGGAAATGCCTGTAGGAAACGACTCTATAGAGTTTGGTTGACATAGCTATAGTAGTTTCCGAGATATAAACAAACAAAATTAGTAGGGGGCGGGGCCACGCTCACTTCTCCAAAAAAATTACGTCCAAATATGTCCTTCCCTAATGCGATCCTTTGTGTCAAATTTCACTTTAATATCTTTATTTATGGCTTTGTTATGACACTTTATAGGTTTGCGGTTTTCGCCATTTTGTGGGCGTGGCAGAGCGCCGATTTTGCCCGTCTTCGAACTTAACCTTCTTATGGAGCCAAGAAATACGTGTACCAAGTTTCATCATGATATCTCAATTTTTACTCAAGTTACAGCTTGCACGGACGGACGGACAGACGGACGGACGGACAGACATCGGGATTTCAACTCTACACTTTGGTATACATAAACCTATATCTGACTCTTTTAGTTCTAGGACTTACAAACAACCGTTGTGTGAACAAAACTATAATACTCTCCTTAGCAACTTTGTTGCAAGAGTATAAAATCAGTTGCATTTCGTCATCAAATAGTGAAATTTGAGCTCATTTGTAGTATTTTCTATCACTGTACTGTCGTAGTGTATAGACGTTTTTACTTGTTGTGGGTCAGACTTAATAAACATGTTTTGCAGTTATATTAAAATCACTTAGAACAGTATTATTACTTCGATTGCTAGTTGAAGCACACCCTAAAGTGCCCACGCTTTTACAAAATCAAACCTATTCCCATATTTGTTCTACTTTTTATGCGTCAGCAAATTTGCGGCTCTGAATGGCGCCATAAATGCAACTCTGACAAAATGGTTAACCAATATACGGTTTACTGAATGAATTGGTTTCGGTTGAGTGTCGATTTTACTTTTTACATAATGGAGGTAGTTTAATGTGGCTTTTTATAATTAATTTTCAGCGGTCAATATGTGTGAACAAAAAACGGAAAAATGTGGTCATTGAATGCGAGTGCAATAAAAATGTGCGGTGAACTCAGACGAGTATAAATATATTTTACAGCGCAGTGAAAAATGGCTGTCAAGCAAATAACTTTTTACGCTTAGATTATTTATAAATTATTATAACTTCAAAAAAAAATAATAAAAAAAATATAAAAAAAAAATAAAAACCATTTTTTTCAAAATAAAAATAATAA